>NW_026972690.1:0-66194 GCF_036711695.1 Zophobas morio | reverse complement strand
TCAAATTCAATAAAAATCGACAAAAATACAGTTTCTAGCTAAAATTTGATGGTTTCGTTGCACTTTCCGAGCCCGTAGGGTATCTGATTGGCTTAAAAGTACAAGAAAACACTTCAAAAGTGACGTTTCTGAAGAATTTTAACAGTTTTCTTGTATCTACGAACGCCAGAATGCATAAAATTGACCTAAACGTCTCCTTTTCCTATTCTGAGTCGATTCTGCATGCTTTAAGTGTGTTTGGTGGCTCAGAACCATCAAAAAACGTTGAAATATAGTTCAAATTCAATAAAAATCGACAAAAATACAGTTTCTAGCTAAAATTTGATGGTTTCGTTGCACTTTCCGAGCCCGTAGGGTATCTGATTGGCTTAAAAGTACAAGAAAACACTTCAAAAGTGACGTTTCTGAAGAATTTTAACAGTTTTCTTCTATCTACGAACGCCAGAATGCATAAAATTGACCTAAACGTCTCCTTTTCCTATTCTGAGTCGATTCTGCATGCTTTAAGTGTGTTTGGTGGCTCAGAACCATCAAAAAACGTTGAAATATAGTTCAAATTCAATAAAAATCGACAAAAATACAGTTTCTAGCTAAAATTTGATGGTTTCGTTGCACTTTCCGAGCCCGTAGGGTATCTGATTGGCTTAAAAGTACAAGAAAACACTTCAAAAGTGACGTTTCTGAAGAATTTTAACAGTTTTCTTGTATCTACGAACGCCAGAATGCATAAAATTGACCTAAACGTCTCCTTTTCCTATTCTGAGTCGATTCTGCATGCTTTAAGTGTGTTTGGTGGCTCAGAACCATCAAAAAACGTTGAAATATAGTTCAAATTCAATAAAAATCGACAAAAATACAGTTTCTAGCTAAAATTTGATGGTTTCGTTGCACTTTCCGAGCCCGTAGGGTATCTGATTGGCTTAAAAGTACAAGAAAACACTTCAAAAGTGACGTTTCTGAAGAATTTTAACAGTTTTCTTGTATCTACGAACGCCAGAATGCATAAAATTGACCTAAACGTCTCCTTTTCCTATTCTGAGTCGATTCTGCATGCTTTAAGTGTGTTTGGTGGCTCAGAACCATCAAAAAACGTTGAAATATAGTTCAAATTCAATAAAAATCGACAAAAATACAGTTTCTAGCTAAAATTTGATGGTTTCGTTGCACTTTCCGAGCCCGTAGGGTATCTGATTGGCTTAAAAGTACAAGAAAACACTTCAAAAGTGACGTTTCTGAAGAATTTTAACAGTTTTCTTGTATCTACGAACGCCAGAATGCATAAAATTGACCTAAACGTCTCCTTTTCCTATTCTGAGTCGATTCTGCATGCTTTAAGTGTGTTTGGTGGCTCAGAACCATCAAAAAACGTTGAAATATAGTTCAAATTCAATAAAAATCGACAAAAATACAGTTTCTAGCTAAAATTTGATGGTTTCGTTGCACTTTCCGAGCCCGTAGGGTATCTGATTGGCTTAAAAGTACAAGAAAACACTTCAAAAGTGACGTTTCTGAAGAATTTTAACAGTTTTCTTGGATCTACGAACGCCAGAACGCATAAAATTGACCTAAACGTCTCCTTTTCCTATTCTGAGTCGATTCTGCATGCTTTAAGTGTGTTTGGTGGCTCAGAACCATCAAAAAACGTTGAAATATAGTTCAAATTCTATAAAAATCGACAAAAATACAGTTTCTAGCTAAAATTTGATGGTTTCGTTGCACTTTCCGAGCCCGTAGGGTATCTGATTGGCTTAAAAGTACAAGAAAACACTTCAAAAGTGACGTTTCTGAAGAATTTTAACAGTTTTCTTGTATCTACGAACGCCAGAATGCGTAAAATTGACCTAAACGTCTCCTTTTCCTATTCTGAGTCGATTCTGCATGCTTTAAGTGTGTTTGGTGGCTCAGAACCATCAAAAAACGTTGAAATATAGTTCAAATTCAATAAAAATCGACAAAAATACAGTTTCTAGCTAAAATTTGATGGTTTCGTTGCACTTTCCGAGCCCGTAGGGTATCTGATTGGCTTAAAAGTACAAGAAAACACTTCAAAAGTGACGTTTCTGAAGAATTTTAACAGTTTTCTTGTATCTACGAACGCCAGAATGCATAAAATTGACCTAAACGTCTCCTTTTCCTATTCTGAGTCGATTCTGCATGCTTTAAGTGTGTTTGGTGGCTCAGAACCATCAAAAAACGTTGAAATATAGTTCAAATTCAATAAAAATCGACAAAAATACAGTTTCTAGCTAAAATTTGATGGTTTCGTTGCACTTTCCGAGCCCGTAGGGTATCTGATTGGCTTAAAAGTACAAGAAAACACTTCAAAAGTGACGATTCTGAAGAATTTTAACAGTTTTCTTGTATCTACGAACGCCAGAATGCATAAAATTGACCTAAACGTCTCCTTTTCCTATTCTGAGTCGATTCTGCATGTTTTAAGTGTGTTTGGTGGCTCAGAACCATCAAAAAACGTTGAAATATAGTTCAAATTCAATAAAAATCGACAAAAATACAGTTTCTAGCTAAAATTTGATGGTTTCGTTGCACTTTCCGAGCCCGTAGGGTATCTGATTGGCTTAAAAGTACAAGAAAACACTTCAAAAGTGACGTTTCTGAAGAATTTTAACAGTTTTCTTGTATATACGAACGCCAGAATGCATAAAATTGACCTAAACGTCTCCTTTTCCTATTCTGAGTCGATTCTGCATGCTTTAAGTGTGTTTGGTGGCTCAGAACCATCAAAAAACGTTGAAATATAGTTCAAATTCAATAAAAATCGACAAAAATACAGTTTCTAGCTAAAATTTGATGGTTTCGTTGCACTTTCCGAGCCCGTAGGGTATCTGATTGGCTTAAAAGTACAAGAAAACACTTCAAAAGTGACGTTTCTGAAGAATTTTAACAGTTTTCTTGTATCTACGAACGCCAGAATGCATAAAATTGACCTAAACGTCTCCTTTTCCTATTCTGAGTCGATTCTGCATGCTTTAAGTGTGTTTGGTGGCTCAGAACCATCAAAAAACGTTGAAATATAGTTCAAATTCAATAAAAATCGACAAAAATACAGTTTCTAGCTAAAATTTGATGGTTTCGTTGCACTTTCCGAGCCCGTAGGGTATCTGATTGGCTTAAAAGTACAAGAAAACACTTCAAAAGTGACGTTTCTGAAGAATTTTAACAGTTTTCTTGTATCTACGAACGCCAGAATGCATAAAATTGACCTAAACGTCTCCTTTTCCTATTCTGAGTCGATTCTGCATGCTTTAAGTGTGTTTGGTGGCTCAGAACCATCAAAAAACGTTGAAATATAGTTCAAATTCAATAAAAATCGACAAAAATACAGTTTCTAGCTAAAATTTGATGGTTTCGTTGCACTTTCCGAGCCCGTAGGGTATCTGATTGGCTTAAAAGTACAAGAAAACACTTCAAAAGTGACGTTTCTGAAGAATTTTAACAGTTTTCTTGTATCTACGAACGCCAGAATGCATAAAATTGACCTAAACGTCTCCTTTTCCTATTCTGAGTCGATTCTGCATGCTTTAAGTGTGTTTGGTGGCTCAGAACCATCAAAAAACGTTGAAATATAGTTCAAATTCAATAAAAATCGACAAAAATACAGTTTCTAGCTAAAATTTGATGGTTTCGTTGCACTTTCCGAGCCCGTTGGGTATCTGATTGGCTTAAAAGTACAAGAAAACACTTCAAAAGGGACGTTTCTGAAGAATTTTAACAGTTTTCTTGTATCTACGAACGCCAGAATGCATAAAATTGACCTAAACGTCTCCTTTTCCTATTCTGAGTCGATTCTGCATGCTTTAAGTGTGTTTGGTGGCTCAGAACCATCAAAAAACGTTGAAATACAGTTCAAATTCAATAAAAATCGACAAAAATACAGTTTCTAGCTAAAATTTGATGGTTTCGTTGCACTTTCCGAGCCCGTAGGGTATCTGATTGGCTTAAAAGTACAAGAAAACACTTCAAAAGTGACGTTTCTGAAGAATTTTAACAGTTTTCTTGTATCTACGAACGCCAGAATGCATAAAATTGACCTAAACGTCTCCTTTTCCTATTCTGAGTCGATTCTGCATGCTTTAAGTGTGTTTGGTGGCTCAGAACCATCAAAAAACGTTGAAATATAGTTCAAATTCAATAAAAATCGACAAAAATACAGTTTCTAGCTAAAATTTGATGGTTTCGTTGCACTTTCCGAGCCCGTAGGGTATCTGATTGGCTTAAAAGTACAAGAAAACACTTCAAAAGTGACGTTTCTGAAGAATTTTAACAGTTTTCTTGTATCTACGAACGCCAGAATGCATAAAATTGACCTAAACGTCTCCTTTTCCTATTCTGAGTCGATTCTGCATGCTTTAAGTGTGTTTGGTGGCTCAGAACCATCAAAAAACGTTGAAATATAGTTCAAATTCAATAAAAATCGACAAAAATACAGTTTCTAGCTAAAATTTGATGGTTTCGTTGCGCTTTCCGAGCCCGTAGGGTATCTGATTGGCTTAAAAGTACAAGAAAACACTTCAAAAGTGACGTTTCTGAAGAATTTTAACAGTTTTCTTGTATCTACGAACGCCAGAATGCATAAAATTGACCTAAACGTCTCCTTTTCCTATTCTGAGTCGATTCTGCATGCTTTAAGTGTGTTTGGTGGCTCAGAACCATCAAAAAACGTTGAAATATAGTTCAAATTCAATAAAAATCGACAAAAATACAGTTTCTAGCTAAAATTTGATGGTTTCGTTGCACTTTCCGAGCCCGTAGGGTATCTGATTGGCTTAAAAGTACAAGAAAACACTTCAAAAGTGACGTTTCTGAAGAATTTTAACAGTTTTCTTGTATCTACGAACGCCAGAATGCATAAAATTGACCTAAACGTCTCCTTTTCCTATTCTGAGTCGATTCTGCATGCTTTAAGTGTGTTTGGTGGCTCAGAACCATCAAAAAACGTTGAAATATAGTTCAAATTCAATAAAAATCGACAAAAATACAGTTTCTAGCTAAAATTTGATGGTTTCGTTGCACTTTCCGAGCCCGTAGGGTATCTGATTGGCTTAAAAGTCCAAGAAAACACTTCAAAAGTGACGTTTCTGAAGAATTTTAACAGTTTTCTTGTATCTACGAACGCCAGAATGCATAAAATTGACCTAAACGTCTCCTTTTCCTATTCTGACTCGATTCTGCATGCTTTAAGTGTGTTTGGTGGCTCAGAACCATCAAAAAACGTTGAAATATAGTTCAAATTCAATAAAAATCGACAAAAATACAGTTTCTAGCTAAAATTTGATGGTTTCGTTGCACTTTCCGAGCCCGTAGGGTATCTGATTGGCTTAAAAGTACAAGAAAACACTTCAAAAGTGACGTTTCTGAAGAATTTTAACAGTTTTCTTGTATCTACGAACGCCAGAATGCATAAAATTGACCTAAACGTCTCCTTTTCCTATTCTGAGTCGATTCTGCATGCTTTAAGTGTGTTTGGTGGCTCAGAACCATCAAAAAACGTTGAAATATAGTTCAAATTCAATAAAAATCGACAAAAATACAGCTTCTAGCTAAAATTTGATGGTTTCGTTGCACTTTCCGAGCCCGTTGGGTATCTGATTGGCTTAAAAGTACAAGAAAACACTTCAAAAGTGACGTTTCTGAAGAATTTTAACAGTTTTCTTGTATCTACGAACGCCAGAATGCATAAAATTGACCTAAACGTCTCCTTTTCCTATTCTGAGTCGATTCTGCATGCTTTAAGTGTGTTTGGTGGCTCAGAACCATCAAAAAACGTTGAAATATAGTTCAAATTCTATAAAAATCGACAAAAATACAGTTTCTAGCTAAAATTTGATGGTTTCGTTGCACTTTCCGAGCCCGTAGGGTATCTGATTGGCTTAAAAGTACAAGAAAACACTTCAAAAGTGACGTTTCTGAAGAATTTTAACAGTTTTCTTGTATCTACGAACGCCAGAACGCATAAAATTGACCTAAACGTCTCCTTTTCCTATTCTGAGTCGATTCTGCATGCTTTAAGTGTGTTTGGTGGCTCAGAACCATCAAAAAACGTTGAAATATAGTTCAAATTCAATAAAAATCGACAAAAATACAGTTTCTAGCTAAAATTTGATGGTTTCGTTGCACTTTCCGAGCCCGTAGGGTATCTGATTGGCTTAAAAGTACAAGAAAACACTTCAAAAGTGACGTTTCTGAAGAATTTTAACAGTTTTCTTGTATCTACGAACGCCAGAATGCATAAAATTGACCTAAACGTCTCCTTTTCCTATTCTGAGTCGATTCTGCATGCTTTAAGTGTGTTTGGTGGCTCAGAACCATCAAAAAACGTTGAAATATAGTTCAAATTCAATAAAAATCGACAAAAATACAGTTTCTAGCTAAAATTTGATGGTTTCGTTGCACTTTCCGAGCCCGTAGGTTATCTGATTGGCTTAAAAGTACAAGAAAACACTTCAAAAGTGACGTTTCTGAAGAATTTTAACAGTTTTCTTGTATCTACGAACGCCAGAATGCATAAAATTGACCTAAACGTCTCCTTTTCCTATTCTGAGTCGATTCTGCATGCTTTAAGTGTGTTTGGTGGCTCAGAACCATCAAAAAACGTTGAAATATAGTTCAAATTCTATAAAAATCGACAAAAATACAGTTTCTAGCTAAAATTTGATGGTTTCGTTGCACTTTCCGAGCCCGTAGGGTATCTGATTGGCTTAAAAGTACAAGAAAACACTTCAGAAGTGACGTTTCGAAGAATTTTAACAGTTTTCTTGTATCTACGAACGCCAGAATGCATAAAATTGACCTAAACGTCTCCTTTTCCTATTCTGAGTCGATTCTGCATGCTTTAAGTGTGTTTGGTGGCTCAGAACCATCAAAAAACGTTGAAATATAGTTCAAATTCAATAAAAATCGACAAAAATACAGTTTCTAGCTAAAATTTGATGGTTTCGTTGCACTTTCCGAGCCCGTAGGATATCTGATTGGCTTAAAAGTACAAGAAAACACTTCAAAAGTGACGTTTCTGAAGAATTTTAACAGTTTTCTTGTATCTACGAACGCCAGAATGCATAAAATTGACCTAAACGTCTCCTTTTCCTATTCTGAGTCGATTCTGCATGCTTTAAGTGTGTTTGGTGGCTCAGAACCATCAAAAAACGTTGAAATATAGTTCAAATTCAATAAAAATCGACAAAAATACAGTTTCTAGCTAAAATTTGATGGTTTCGTTGCACTTTCCGAGCCCGTAGGGTATCTGATTGGCTTAAAAGTACAAGAAAACACTTCAAAAGTGACGTTTCTGAAGAATTTTAACAGTTTTCTTGTATCTACGAACGCCAGAATGCATAAAATTGACCTAAACGTCTCCTTTTCCTATTCTGAGTCGATTCTGCATGCTTTAAGTGTGTTTGGTGGCTCAGAACCATCAAAAAACGTTGAAATATAGTTCAAATTCAATAAAAATCGACAAAAATACAGTTTCTAGCTAAAATTTGATGGTTTCGTTGCACTTTCCGAGCCCGTAGGATATCTGATTGGCTTAAAAGTACAAGAAAACACTTCAAAAGTGACGTTTCTGAAGAATTTTAACAGTTTTCTTGTATCTACGAACGCCAGAATGCATAAAATTGACCTAAACGTCTCCTTTTCCTATTCTGAGTCGATTCTGCATGCTTTAAGTGTGTTTGGTGGCTCAGAACCATCAAAAAACGTTGAAATATAGTTCAAATTCAATAAAAATCGACAAAAATACAGTTTCTAGCTAAAATTTGATGGTTTCGTTGCACTTTCCGAGCCCGTAGGGTATCTGATTGGCTTAAAAGTACAAGAAAACACTTCAAAAGTGACGTTTCTGAAGAATTTTAACAGTTTTCTTGTATCTACGAACGCCAGAATGCATAAAATTGACCTAAACGTCTCCTTTTCCTATTCTGAGTCGATTCTGCATGCTTTAAGTGTGTTTGGTGGCTCAGAACCATCAAAAAACGTTGAAATATAGTTCAAATTCAATAAAAATCGACAAAAATACAGTTTCTAGCTAAAATTTGATGGTTTCGTTGCACTTTCCGAGCCCGTAGGGTATCTGATTGGCTTAAAAGTACAAGAAAACACTTCAAAAGTGACGTTTCTGAAGAATTTTAACAGTTTTCTTGTATCTACGAACGCCAGAATGCATAAAATTGACCTAAACGTCTCCTTTTCCTATTCTGAGTCGATTCTGCATGCTTTAAGTGTGTTTGGTGGCTCAGAACCATCAAAAAACGTTGAAATATAGTTCAAATTCAATAAAAATCGACAAAAATACAGTTTCTAGCTAAAATTTGATGGTTTCGTTGCACTTTCCGAGCCCGTAGGGTATCTGATTGGCTTAAAAGTACAAGAAAACACTTCAAAAGTGACGTTTCTGAAGAATTTTAACAGTTTTCTTGTATCTACGAACGCCAGAATGCATAAAATTGACCTAAACGTCTCCTTTTCCTATTCTGAGTCGATTCTGCATGCTTTAAGTGTGTTTGGTGGCTCAGAACCATCAAAAAACGTTGAAATATAGTTCAAATTCAATAAAAATCGACAAAAATACAGTTTCTAGCTTAAATTTGATGGTTTCGTTGCACTTTCCGAGCCCGTAGGGTATCTGATTGGCTTAAAAGTACAAGAAAACACTTCAAAAGTGACGTTTCTGAAGAATTTTAACAGTTTTCTTGTATCTACGAACGCCAGAATGCATAAAATTGACCTAAACGTCTCCTTTTCCTATTCTGAGTCGATTCTGCATGCTTTAAGTGTGTTTGGTGGCTCAGAAGCATCAAAAAACCTTGAAATATAGTTCAAATTCAATAAAAATCGACAAAAATACAGTTTCTAGCTAAAATTTGATGGTTTCGTTGCACTTTCCGAGCCCGTCGGGTATCTGATTGGCTTAAAAGTACAAGAAAACACTTCAGAAGTGACGTTTCGAAGAATTTTAACAGTTTTCTTGTATCTACGAACGCCAGAATGCATAAAATTGACCTAAACGTCTCCTTTTCCTATTCTGAGTCGATTCTGCATGCTTTAAGTGTGTTTGGTGGCTCAGAACCATCAAAAAACGTTGAAATATAGTTCAAATTCAATAAAAATCGACAAAAATACAGTTTCTAGCTAAAATTTGATGGTTTCGTTGCACTTTCCGAGCCCGTAGGATATCTGATTGGCTTAAAAGTACAAGAAAACACTTCAAAAGTGACGTTTCTGAAGAATTTTAACAGTTTTCTTGTATCTACGAACGCCAGAATGCATAAAATTGACCTAAACGTCTCCTTTTCCTATTCTGAGTCGATTCTGCATGCTTTAAGTGTGTTTGGTGGCTCAGAACCATCAAAAAACGTTGAAATATAGTTCAAATTCAATAAAAATCGACAAAAATACAGTTTCTAGCTAAAATTTGATGGTTTCGTTGCACTTTCCGAGCCCGTAGGGTATCTGATTGGCTTAAAAGTACAAGAAAACACTTCAAAAGTGACGTTTCTGAAGAATTTTAACAGTTTTCTTGTATCTACGAACGCCAGAATGCATAAAATTGACCTAAACGTCTCCTTTTCCTATTCTGAGTCGATTCTGCATGCTTTAAGTGTGTTTGGTGGCTCAGAACCATCAAAAAACGTTGAAATATAGTTCAAATTCAATAAAAATCGACAAAAATACAGTTTCTAGCTAAAATTTGATGGTTTCGTTGCACTTTCCGAGCCCGTAGGATATCTGATTGGCTTAAAAGTACAAGAAAACACTTCAAAAGTGACGTTTCTGAAGAATTTTAACAGTTTTCTTGTATCTACGAACGCCAGAATGCATAAAATTGACCTAAACGTCTCCTTTTCCTATTCTGAGTCGATTCTGCATGCTTTAAGTGTGTTTGGTGGCTCAGAACCATCAAAAAACGTTGAAATATAGTTCAAATTCAATAAAAATCGACAAAAATACAGTTTCTAGCTAAAATTTGATGGTTTCGTTGCACTTTCCGAGCCCGTAGGGTATCTGATTGGCTTAAAAGTACAAGAAAACACTTCAAAAGTGACGTTTCTGAAGAATTTTAACAGTTTTCTTGTATCTACGAACGCCAGAATGCATAAAATTGACCTAAACGTCTCCTTTTCCTATTCTGAGTCGATTCTGCATGCTTTAAGTGTGTTTGGTGGCTCAGAACCATCAAAAAACGTTGAAATATAGTTCAAATTCAATAAAAATCGACAAAAATACAGTTTCTAGCTAAAATTTGATGGTTTCGTTGCACTTTCCGAGCCCGTAGGGTATCTGATTGGCTTAAAAGTACAAGAAAACACTTCAAAAGTGACGTTTCTGAAGAATTTTAACAGTTTTCTTGTATCTACGAACGCCAGAATGCATAAAATTGACCTAAACGTCTCCTTTTCCTATTCTGAGTCGATTCTGCATGCTTTAAGTGTGTTTGGTGGCTCAGAACCATCAAAAAACGTTGAAATATAGTTCAAATTCAATAAAAATCGACAAAAATACAGTTTCTAGCTAAAATTTGATGGTTTCGTTGCACTTTCCGAGCCCGTAGGGTATCTGATTGGCTTAAAAGTACAAGAAAACACTTCAAAAGTGACGTTTCTGAAGAATTTTAACAGTTTTCTTGTATCTACGAACGCCAGAATGCATAAAATTGACCTAAACGTCTCCTTTTCCTATTCTGAGTCGATTCTGCATGCTTTAAGTGTGTTTGGTGGCTCAGAACCATCAAAAAACGTTGAAATATAGTTCAAATTCAATAAAAATCGACAAAAATACAGTTTCTAGCTTAAATTTGATGGTTTCGTTGCACTTTCCGAGCCCGTAGGGTATCTGATTGGCTTAAAAGTACAAGAAAACACTTCAAAAGTGACGTTTCTGAAGAATTTTAACAGTTTTCTTGTATCTACGAACGCCAGAATGCATAAAATTGACCTAAACGTCTCCTTTTCCTATTCTGAGTCGATTCTGCATGCTTTAAGTGTGTTTGGTGGCTCAGAACCATCAAAAAACGTTGAAATATAGTTCAAATTCAATAAAAATCGACAAAAATACAGTTTCTAGCTAAAATTTGATGGTTTCGTTGCACTTTCCGAGCCCGTAGGGTATCTGATTGGCTTAAAAGTACAAGAAAACACTTCAAAAGTGACGTTTCTGAAGAATTTTAACAGTTTTCTTGTATCTACGAACGCCAGAATGCATAAAATTGACCTAAACGTCTCCTTTTCCTATTCTGAGTCGATTCTGCATGCTTTAAGTGTGTTTGGTGGCTCAGAACCATCAAAAAACGTTGAAATATAGTTCAAATTCAATAAAAATCGACAAAAATACAGTTTCTAGCTAAAATTTGATGGTTTCGTTGCACTTTCCGAGCCCGTAGGGTATCTGATTGGCTTAAAAGTACAAGAAAACACTTCAAAAGTGACGTTTCTGAAGAATTTTAACAGTTTTCTTGTATCTACGAACGCCAGAATGCATAAAATTGACCTAAACGTCTCCTTTTCCTATTCTGAGTCGATTCTGCATGCTTTAAGTGTGTTTGGTGGCTCAGAACCATCAAAAAACGTTGAAATATAGTTCAAATTCAATAAAAATCGACAAAAATACAGTTTCTAGCTAAAATTTGATGGTTTCGTTGCACTTTCCGAGCCCGTAGGGTATCTGATTGGCTTAAAAGTACAAGAAAACACTTCAAAAGTGACGTTTCTGAAGAATTTTAACAGTTTTCTTGTATCTACGAACGCCAGAATGCATAAAATTGACCTAAACGTCTCCTTTTCCTATTCTGAGTCGATTCTGCATGCTTTAAGTGTGTTTGGTGGCTCAGAACCATCAAAAAACGTTGAAATATAGTTCAAATTCAATAAAAATCGACAAAAATACAGTTTCTAGCTAAAATTTGATGGTTTCGTTGCACTTTCCGAGCCCGGAGGGTATCTGATTGGCTTAAAAGTACAAGAAAACACTTCAAAAGTGACGTTTCTGAAGAATTTTAACAGTTTTCTTGTATCTACGAACGCCAGAATGCATAAAATTGACCTAAACGTCTCCTTTTCCTATTCTGAGTCGATTCTGCATGCTTTAAGTATGTTTGGTGGCTCAGAACCATCAAAAAACGTTGAAATATAGTTCAAATTCAATAAAAATCGACAAAAATACAGTTTCAAGCTAAAATTTGATGGTTTCGTTGCACTTTCCGAGCCCGTAGGGTATCTGATTTGCTTAAAAGTACAAGAAAACACTTCAAAAGTGACGTTTCTGAAGAATTTTAACAGTTTTCTTGTATCTACGAACGCCAGAATGCATAAAATTGACCTAAACGTCTCCTTTTCCTATTCTGAGTCGATTCTGCATGCTTTAAGTGTGTTTGGTGGCAAAGAACCATCAAAAAACGTTGAAATATAGTTCAAATTCAATAAAAATCGACAAAAATACAGTTTCTAGCTAAAATTTGATGGTTTCGTTGCACTTTCCGAGCCCGTAGGGTATCTGATTGGCTTAAAAATACAAGAAAACACTTCAAAAGTGACGTTTCTGAAGAATTTTAACAGTTTTCTTGTATCTACGAACGCCAGAATGCATAAAATTGACCTTAACGTCTCCTTTTCCTATTCTGAGTCGATTCTGCATGCTTTAAGTGTGTTTGGTGGCTCAGAACCATCAAAAAACGTTGAAATATAGTTCAAATTCAATAAAAATCGACAAAAATACAGTTTCTAGCTAAAATTTGATGGTTTCGTTGCACTTTCCGAGCCCGTAGGGTATCTGATTGGCTTAAAAGTACAAGAAAACACTTCAAAAGTGACGTTTCTGAAGAATTTTAACAGTTTTCTTGTATCTACGAACGCCAGAATGCATAAAATTGACCTAAACGTCTCCTTTTCCTATTCTGAGTCGATTCTGCATGCTTTAAGTGTGTTTGGTGGCTCAGAACCATCAAAAAACGTTGAAATATAGTTCAAATTCAATAAAAATCAACAAAAATACAGTTTCTAGCTAAAATTTGATGGTTTCGTTGCACTTTCCGAGCCCGTTGGGTATCTGATTGGCTTAAAAGTACAAGAAAACACTTCAAAAGTGACGTTTCTGAAGAATTTTAACAGTTTTCTTGTATCTACGAACGCCAGAATGCATAAAATTGACCTAAACTTCTCCTTTTCCTATTCTGAGTCGATTCTGCATGCTTTAAGTGTGTTTGGTGGCTCAGAACCATCAAAAAACGTTGAAATATAGTTCAAATTCAATAAAAATCGACAAAAATACAGTTTCTAGCTAAAATTTGATGGTTTCGTTGCACTTTCCGAGCCCGTAGGGTATCTGATTGGCTTAAAAGTACAAGAAAACACTTCAAAAGTGACGTTTCTGAAGAATTTTAACAGTTTTCTTGTATCTACGAACGTCAGAATGCATAAAATTGACCTAAACGTCTCCTTTTCCTATTCTGGGTCGATTCTGCATGCTTTAAGTGTGTTTGGTGGCTCAGAACCATCAAAAAACGTTGAAATATAGTTCAAATTCAATAAAAATCGACAAAAATACAGTTTCTAGCTAAAATTTGATGGTTTCGTTGCACTTTCCGAGCCCGTAGGGTATCTGATTGGCTTAAAAGTACAAGAAAACACTTCAAAAGTGACGTTTCTGAAGAATTTTAACGGTTTTCTTGTATCTACGAACGCCAGAATGCATAAAATTGACCTAAACGTCTCCTTTTCGTATTCTGAGTCGATTCTGCATGCTTTAAGTGTGTTTGGTGGCTCAGAACCATCAAAAAACGTTGAAATATAGTTCAAATTCAATAAAAATCGACAAAAATACAGTTTCTAGCTAAAATTTGATGGTTTCGTTGCACTTTCCGAGCCCGTAGGGTTTCTGATTGGCTTAAAAGTACAAGAAAACACTTCAAAAGTGACGTTTCTGAAGAATTTTAACAGTTTTCTTGTATCTACGAACGCCAGAATGCATAAAATTGACCTAAACGTCTCCTTTTCCTATTCTGAGTCGATTCTGCATGCTTTAAGTGTGTTTGGTGGCTCAGAACCATCAAAAAACGTTGAAATATAGTTCAAATTCAATAAAAATCGACAAAAATACAGTTTCTAGCTAAAATTTGATGGTTTCGTTGCACTTTCCGAGCCCGTAGGGTATCTGATTGGCTTAAAAGTACAAGAAAACACTTCAAAAGTGACGTTTCTGAAGAATTTTAACAGTTTTCTTGTATCTACGAACGCCAGAATGCATAAAATTGACCTAAACGTCTCCTTTTCCTATTCTGAGTCGATTCTGCATGCTTTAAGTGTGTTTGGTGGCTCAGAACCATCAAAAAACGTTGAAATATAGTTCAAATTCAATAAAAATCGACAAAAATACAGTTTCTAGCTAAAATTTGATGGTTTCGTTGCACTTTCCGAGACCGTAGGGTATCTGATTGGCTTAAAAGTACAAGAAAACACTTCAAAAGTGACGTTTCTGAAGAATTTTAACAGTTTTCTTGTATCTACGAACGCCAGAATGCATAAAATTGACCTAAACGTCTCCTTTTCCTATTCTGAGTCGATTCTGCATGCTTTAAGTGTGTTTGGTGGCTCAGAACCATCAAAAAACGTTGAAATATAGTTCAAATTCAATAAAAATCGACAAAAATACAGTTTCTAGCTAAAATTTGATGGTTTCGTTGCACTTTCCGAGCCCGTTGGGTATCTGATTAGCTTAAAAGTACAAGAAAACACTTCAAAAGTGACGTTTCTGAAGAATTTTAACAGTTTTCTTGTATCTACGAACGCCAGAATGCATAAAATTGACCTAAACGTCTCCTTTTCCTATTCTGAGTCGATTCTGCATGCTTTAAGTGTGTTTGGTGGCTCAGAACCATCAAAAAACGTTGAAATATAGTTCAAATTCAATAAAAATCGACAAAAATACAGTTTCTAGCTAAAATTTGATGGTTTCGTTGCACTTTCCGAGCCCGTAGGGTATCTGATTGGCTTAAAAGTACAAGAAAACACTTCAAAAGTGACGTTTCTGAAGAATTTTAACAGTTTTCTTGTATCTACGAACGCCAGAATGCATAAAATTGACCTAAACGTCTCCTTTTCCTATTCTGAGTCGATTCTGCATGCTTTAAGTGTGTTTGGTGGCTCAAAACCATCAAAAAACGTTGAAATATAGTTCAAATTCAATAAAAATCGACAAAAATACAGTTTCTAGCTAAAATTTGATGGTTTCGTTGCACTTTCCGAGCCCGTAGGGTATCTGATTGGCTTAAAAGTACAAGAAAACACTTCAAAAGTGACGTTTCTGAAGACTTTTAACAGTTTTCTTGTATCTACGAACGCCAGAATGCATAAAATTGACCTAAACGTCTCCTTTTCCTATTCTGAGTCGATTCTGTATGCTTTAAGTGTGTTTGGTGGCTCAGAACCATCAAAAAACGTTGAAATATAGTTCAAATTCAATAAAAATCGACAAAAATACAGTTTCTAGCTAAAATTTGATGGTTTCGTTGCACTTTCCGAGCCCGTAGGGTATCTGATTGGCTTAAAAGTACAAGAAAACACTTCAAAAGTGACGTTTCTGAAGAATTTTAACAGTTTTCTTGTATCTACGAACGCCAGAATGCATAAAATTGACCTAAACGTCTCCTTTTCCTATTCTGAGTCGACTCTGCATGCTTTAAGTGTGTTTGGTGGCTCAGAACCTTCAAAAAACGTTGAAATATAGTTCAAATTCAATAAAAATCGACAAAAATACAGTTTCTAACTAAAATTTGATGGTTTCGTTGCACTTTCCGAGCCCGTTGGGTATCTGATTGGCTTAAAAGTACAAGAAAACACTTCAAAAGTGACGTTTCTGAAGAATTTTAACAGTTTTCTTGTATCCACGAACGCCAGAATGCATAAAATTGACCTAAACGTCTCCTTTTCCTATTCTGAGTCGATTCTGCATGCTTTAAGTGTGTTTGGTGGCTCAGAACCATCAAAAAACGTTGAAATATAGTTCAAATTCAATAAAAATCGACAAAAATACAGTTTCTAGCTAAAATTTGATGGTTTCGTTGCACTTTCCGAGCCCGTAGGGCATCTGATTGGCTTAAAAGTACAAGAAAACACTTCAAAAGTGACGTTTCTGAAGAATTTTAACAGTTTTCTTGTATCTACGAACGCCAGAATGCATAAAATTGACCTAAACGTCTCCTTTTCCTATTCTGAGTCGATTCTGCATGCTTTAAGTGTGTTTGGTGGCTCAGAACCATCAAAAAACGTTGAAATATAGTTCAAATTCAATAAAAATCGACAAAAATACAGTTTCTAGCTAAAATTTGATGGTTTCGTTGCACTTTCCGAGCCCGTTGGGTATCTGATTGGCTTAAAAGTACAAGAAAACACTTCAAAAGTGACGTTTCTGAAGAATTTTAACAGTTTTCTTGTATCTACGAACGCCAGAATGCATAAAATTGACCTAAACGTCTCCTTTTCCTATTCTGAGTCGATTCTGCATGCTTTAAGTGTGTTTGGTGGCTCAGAACCATCAAAAAACGTTGAAATATAGTTCAAATTCAATAAAAATCGACAAAAATACAGTTTCTAGCTAAAATTTGATGGTTTCGTTGCACTTTCCGAGCCCGTAGGGTATCTGATTGGCTTAAAAGTACAAGAAAACAGTTCAAAAGTGACGTTTCTGAAGAATTTTAACAGTTTTCTTGTATCTACGAACGCCAGAATGCATAAAATTGACCTAAACGTCTCCTTTTCCTATTCTGAGTCGATTCTGCATGCTTTAAGTGTGTTTGGTGGCTCAGAACCATCAAAAAACGTTGAAATATAGTTCAAATTCAATAAAAATCGACAAAAATACAGTTTCTAGCTAAAATTTGATGGTTTCGTTGCACTTTCCGAGCCCGTAGGGTATCTGATTGGCTTAAAAGTACAAGAAAACACTTCAAAAGTGACGTTTCTGAAGAATTTTAACAGTTTTCTTGTATCTACGAACGCCAGAATGCATAAAATTGACCTAAACGTCTCCTTTTCCTATTCTGAGTCGATTCTGCATGCTTTAAGTGTGTTTGGTGGCTCAGAACCATCAAAAAACGTTGAAATATAGTTCAAATTCAATAAAAATCGACAAAAATACAGTTTCTAGCTAAAATTTGATGGTTTCATTGCACTTTCCGAGCCCGTAGGGTATCTGATTGGCTTAAAAGTACAAGAAAACACTTCAAAAGTGACGTTTCTGAAGAATTTTAACAGTTTTCTTGTATCTACGAACGCCAGAATGCATAAAATTGACCTGAACGTCTCCTTTTCCTATTCTGAGTCGATTCTGCATGCTTTAAGTGTGTTTGGTGGCTCAGAACCATCAAAAAACGTTGAAATATAGTTCAAATTCAATAAAAATCGACAAAAATACAGTTTCTAGCTAAAATTTGATGGTTTCGTTGCACTTTCCGAGCCCGTAGGGTATCTGATTGGCTTAAAAGCACAAGAAAACACTTCAAAAGTGACGTTTCTGAAGAATTTTAACAGTTTTCTTGTATCTACGAACGCCAGAATGCATAAAATTGACCTAAACGTCTCCTTTTCCTATTCTGAGTCGATTCTGCATGCTTTAAGTGTGTTTGGTGGCTCAGAACCATCAAAAAACGTTGAAATATAGTTCAAATTCAATAAAAATCGACAAAAATACAGTTTCTAGCTAAAATTTGATGGTTTCGTTGCACTTTCTGAGCCCGTAGGGTATCTGATTGGCTTAAAAGTACAAGAAAACACTTCAAAAGTGACGTTTCTGAAGAATTTTAACAGTTTTCTTGTATCTACGAACGCCAGAATGCATAAAATTGACCTAAACGTCTCCTTTTCCTATTCTGAGTCGATTCTGCATGCTTTAAGTGTGTTTGGTGGCTCAGAACCATCAAAAAACGTTGAAATATAGTTCAAATTCAATAAAAATCGACAAAAATACAGTTTCTAGCTAAAATTTGATGGTTTCGTTGCACTTTCCGAGCCCGTAGGGTATCTGATTGGCTTAAAAGTACAAGAAAACACTTCAAAAGTGACGTTTCTGAAGAATTTTAACAGTTTTCTTGTATCTACGAACGCCAGAATGCATAAAATTGACCTAAACGTCTCCTTTTCCTATTCTGAGTCGATTCTGCATGCTTTAAGTGTGTTTGGTGGCTCAGAACCATCAAAAAACGTTGAAATATAGTTCAAATTCAATAAAAATCGACAAAAATACAGTTTCTAGCTAAAATTTGATGGTTTCGTTGCACTTTCCGAGCCCGTAGGGTATCTGATTGGCTTAAAAGTACAAGAAAACACTTCAAAAGTGACGTTTCTGAAGAATTTAACAGTTTTCTTGTATCTACGAACGCCAGAATGCATAAAATTTACCTAAACGTCTCCTTTTCCTATTCTGAGTCGATTCTGCATGCTTTAAGTGTGTTTGGTGGCTCAGAACCATCAAAAAACGTTGAAATATAGTTCAAATTCAATAAAAATTACAAAAATACAGTTTCTAGCTAAAATTTGATGGTTTCGTTGCACTTTCCGAGCCCGTAGGGTATCTGATTGGCTTAAAAGTACAAGAAAACACTTCAAAAGTGACGTTTCTGAAGAATTTTAACAGTTTTCTTGTATCTACGAACGCCAGAATGCATAAAATTGACCTAAACGTCTCCTTTTCCTATTCTGAGTCGATTCTGCATGCTTTAAGTGTGTTTGGTGGCTCAGAACCATCAAAAAACGTTGAAATATAGTTCAAATTCAATAAAAATCGACAAAAATACAGTTTCTAGCTAAAATTTGATGGTTTCATTGCACTTTCCGAGCCCGTAGGGTATCTGATTGGCTTAAAAGTACAAGAAAACACTTCAAAAGTGACGTTTCTGAAGAATTTTAACAGTTTTCTTGTATCTACGAACGCCAGAATGCATAAAATTGACCTGAACGTCTCCTTTTCCTATTCTGAGTCGATTCTGCATGCTTTAAGTGTGTTTGGTGGCTCAGACCCATCAAAAAACATTGAAATATAGTTCAAATTCAATAAAAATCGACAAAAATACAGTTTCTAGCTAAAATTTGATGGTTTCGTTGCACTTTCCGAGCCCGTTGGGTATCTGATTGGCTTAAAAGCACAAGAAAACACTTCAAAAGTGACGTTTCTGAAGAATTTTAACAGTTTTCTTGTATCTACGAACGCCAGAATGCATAAAATTGACCTAAACGTCTCCTTTTCCTATTCTGAGTCGATTCTGCATGCTTTAAGTGTGTTTGGTGGCTCAGAACCATCAAAAAACGTTGAAATATAGTTCAAATTCAATAAAAATCGACAAAAATACAGTTTCTAGCTAAAATTTGATGGTTTCGTTGCACTTTCCGAGCCCGTAGGGTATCTGATTGGCTTAAAAGTACAAGAAAACACTTCAAAAGTGACGTTTCTGAAGAATTTTAACAGTTTTCTTGTATCTACGAACGCCAGAATGCATAAAATTGACCTAAACGTCTCCTTTTCCTATTCTGAGTCGATTCTGCATGCTTTAAGTGTGTTTGGTGGCTCAGAACCATCAAAAAACGTTGAAATATAGTTCAAATTCAATAAAAATCGACAAAAATACAGTTTCTAGCTAAAATTTGATGGTTTCGTTGCACTTTCCGAGCCCGTAGGGTATCTGATTGGCTTAAAAGTACAAGAAAACACTTCAAAAGTGACGTCTCTGAAGAATTTTAACAGTTTTCTTGTATCTACGAACGCCAGAATGCATAAAATTGACCTAAACGTCTCCTTTTCCTATTCTGAGTCGATTCTGGATGCTTTAAGTGTGTTTGGTGGCTCAGAACCATCAAAAAACGTTGAAATATAGTTCAAATTCAATAAAAATCGACAAAAATACAGTTTCTAGCTAAAATTTGATGGTTTCGTTGCACTTTCCGAGCCCGTAGGGTATCTGATTGGCTTAAAAGTACAAGAAAACACTTCAAAAGTGACGTTTCTGAAGAATTTTAACAGTTTTCTTCTATCTACGAACGCCAGAATGCATAAAATCGACCTAAACGTCTCCTTTTCCTATTCTGAGTCGATTCTGCATGCTTTAAGTGTGTTTGGTGGCTCAGAACCATCAAAAAACGTTGAAATATAGTTCAAATTCAATAAAAATCGACAAAAATACAGTTTCTAGCTAGAATTTGATGGTTTCGTTGCACTTTCCGAGCCCGTTGGGTATCTGATTGGCTTAAAAGTACAAGAAAACATTTCAAAAGTGACGTTTCTGAAGAATTTTAACAGTTTTCTTGTATCTACGAACGCCAGAATGCATAAAATTGACCTAAACGTCTCCTTTTCCTATTCTGAGTCGATTCTGCATGCTTTAAGTGTGTTTGGTGGCTCAGAACCATCAAAAAACGTTGAAATATAGTTCAAATTCAATAAAAATCGACAAAAATACAGTTTCTAGCTAAAATTTGATGGTTTCGTTGCACTTTCCGAGCCCGTAGGGTATCTGATTGGCTTAAAAGTATAAGAAAACACTTCAAAAGTGACGTTTCTGAAGAATTTTAACAGTTTTCTTGTATCTACGAACGCCAGAATGCATAAAATTGACCTGAACGTCTCCTTTTCCTATTCTGAGTCGATTCTGCATGCTTTAAGTGTGTTTGGTGGCTCAGAACCATCAAAAAACGTTGAAATATAGTTCAAATTCAATAAAAATCGACAAAAATACAGTTTCTAGCTAAAATTTGATGGTTTCGTTGCACTTTCCGAGCCCGTCGGGTATCTGATTGGCTTAAAAGGACAAGAAAACACTTCAAAAGTGACGTTTCTGAAGAATTTTAACAGTTTTCTTGTATCTACGAACGCCAGAATGCATAAAATTGACCTAAACGTCTCCTTTTCCTATTCTGAGTCGATTCTGCATGCTTTAAGTGTGTTTGGTGGCTCAGAACCATCAAAAAACGTTGAAATATAGTTCAAATTCAATAAAAATCGACAAAAATACAGTTTCTAGCTAAAATTTGATGGTTTCGTTGCACTTTCCGAGCCCGTAGGGTATCTGATTGGCTTAAAAGTACAAGAAAACACTTCAAAAGTGACGTTTCTGAAGAATTTTAACAGTTTTCTTGTATCTACGAACGCCAGAATGCATAAAATTGACCTAAACGTCTCCTTTTCCTATTCTGAGTCGATTCTGCATGCTTTAAGTGTGTTTGGTGGCTCAGAACCATCAAAAAACGTTGAAATATAGTTCAAATTCAATAAAAATCGACAAAAATACAGTTTCTAGCTAAAATTTGATGGTTTCGTTGCACTTTCCGAGCCCGTGGGTATCTGATTGGCTTAAAAGTACAAGAAAACACTTCAAAAGTGACGTTTCTGAAGAATTTTAACAGTTTTCTTGTATCTACGAACGCCAGAATGCATAAAATTGACCTAAACGTCTCCTTTTCCTATTCTGAGTCGATTCTGCATGCTTTAAGTGTGTTTGGTGGCTCAGAACCATCAAAAAACGTTGAAATATAGTTCAAATTCAATAAAAATCGACAAAAATACAGTTTCTAGCTAAAATTTGATGGTTTCGTTGCACTTTCCGAGCCCGTAGGGTATCTGATTGGCTTAAAAGTACAAGAAAACACTTCAAAAGTGACGTTTCTGAAGAATTTTAACAGTTTTCTTGTATCTACGAACACCAGAATGCATAAAATTGACCTAAACGTCTCCTTTTCCTATTCTGAGTCGATTCTGCATGCTTTAAGTGTGTTTGGTGGCTCAGAACCATCAAAAAACGTTGAAATATAGTTCAAATTCAATAAAAATCGACAAAAATACAGTTTCTAGCTAAAATTTGATGGTTTCGTTGCACTTTCCGAGCCCGTAGGGTATCTGATTGGCTTAAAAGTACAAGAAAACACTTCAAAAGTGACGTTTCTGAAGAATTTTAACAGTTTTCTTGTATCTACGAACGCCAGAATGCATAAAATTGACCTAAACGTCTCCTTTTCCTATTCTGAGTCGATTCTGCATGCTTTAAGTGTGTTTGGTGGCTCAGAACCATCAAAAAACGTTGAAATATAGTTCAAATTCAATAAAAATCGACAAAAATACAGTTTCTAGCTAAAATTTGATGGTTTCGTTGCACTTTCCGAGCCCGTAGGGTATCTGATTGGCTTAAAAGTACAAGAAAACACTTCAAAAGTGACGTTTCTGAAGAATTTTAACAGTTTTCTTGTATCTACGAACGCCAGAATGCATAAAATTGACCTAAACGTCTCCTTTTCCTATTCTGAGTCGATTCTGCATGCTTTAAGTGTGTTTGGTGGCTCAGAACCATCAAAAAACGTTGAAATATAGTTCAAATTCAATAAAAATCGACAAAAATACAGTTTCTAGCTAAAATTTGATGGTTTCGTTGCACTTTCCGAGCCCGTAGGGTATCTGATTGGCTTAAAAGTACAAGAAAACACTTCAAAAGTGACGTTTCTGAAGAATTTTAACAGTTTTCTTGTATCTACGAACGCCAGAATGCATAAAATCGACCTAAACGTCTCCTTTTCCTATTCTGAGTCGATTCTGCATGCTTTAAGTGTGTTTGGTGGCTCAGAACCATCAAAAAACGTTGAAATATAGTTCAAATTCAATAAAAATCGACAAAAATACAGTTTCTAGCTAAAATTTGATGGTTTCGTTGCACTTTCCGAGCCCGTAGGGTATCTGATTGGCTTAAAAGTACAAGAAAACACTTCAAAAGTGACGTTTCTGAAGAATTTTAACAGTTTTCTTGTATCTACGAACGCCAGAATGCATAAAATTGACCTAAACGTCTCCTTTTCCTATTCTGAGTCGATTCTGCATGCTTTAAGTGTGTTTGGTGGCTCAGAACCATCAAAAAACGTTGAAATATAGTTCAAATTCAATAAAAATCGACAAAAATACAGTTTCTAGCTAAAATTTGATGGTTTCGTTGCACTTTCCGAGCCCGTAGGGTATCTGATTGGCTTAAAAGTACAAGAAAACACTTCAAAAGTGACGTTTCTGAAGAATTTTAACAGTTTTCTTGTATCTACGAACGCCAGAATGCATAAAATTGACCTAAACGTCTCCTTTTCCTATTCTGAGTCGATTCTGCATGCTTTAACTGTGTTTGGTGGCTCAGAACCATCAAAAAACGTTGAAATATAGTTCAAATTCAATAAAAATCGACAAAAATACAGTTTCTAGCTAAAATTTGATGGTTTCGTTGCACTTTCCGAGCCCGTAGGGTATCTGATTGGCTTAAAAGTACAAGAAAACACTTCAAAAGTGACGTTTCTGAAGAATTTTAACAGTTTTCTTGTATCTACGAACGCCAGAATGCATAAAATTGACCTAAACGTCTCCTTTTCCTATTCTGAGTCGATTCTGCATGCTTTAAGTGTGTTTGGTGGCTCAGAACCATCAAAAAACGTTGAAATATAGTTCAAATTCAATAAAAATCGACAAAAATACAGTTTCTAGCTAAAATTTGATGGTTTCGTTGGACTTTCCGAGCCCGTAGGGTATCTGATTGGCTTAAAAGTTAAGAAAACACTTCAAAAGTGACGTTTCTGAAGAATTTTAACAGTTTTCTTGTATCTACGAACGCCAGAATGCATAAAATTGACCTAAACGTCTCCTTTTCCTATTCTGAGTCGATTCTGCATGCTTTAAGTGTGTTTGGTGGCTCAGAACCATCAAAAAACGTTGAAATACAGTTCAAATTCAATAAAAATCGACAAAAATACAGTTTCTAGCTAAAATTTGATGGTTTCGTTGCACTTTCCGAGCCCGTAGGGTATCTGATTGGCTTAAAAGTACAAGAAAACACTTCAAAAGTGACGTTTCTGAAGAATTTTAACAGTTTTCTTGTATCTACGAACGCCAGAATGCATAAAATTGACCTAAACGTCTCCTTTTCCTATTCTGAGTCGATTCTGCATGCTTTAAGTGTGTTTGGTGGCTCAGAACCATCAAAAAACGTTGAAATATAGTTCAAATTCAATAAAAATCGACAAAAATACAGTTTCTAGCTAAAATTTGATGGTTTCGTTGCACTTTCCGAGCCCGTAGGGTATCTGATTGGCTTAAAAGTACAAGAAAACACTTCAAAAGTGACGTTTCTGAAGAATTTTAACAGTTTTCTTGTATCTACGAACGCCAGAATGCATAAAATTGACCTAAACGTCTCCTTTTCCTATTCTGAGTCGATTCTGCATGCTTTAAGTGTGTTTGGTGGCTCAGAACCATCAAAAAACGTTGAAATATAGTTCAAATTCAATAAAAATCGACAAAAATACAGTTTCTAGCTAAAATTTGATGGTTTCGTTGCACTTTCCGAGCCCGTAGGGTATCTGATTGGCTTAAAAGTACAAGAAAACACTTCAAAAGTGACGTTTCCGAAGAATTTTAACAGTTTTCTTGTATCTACGAACGCCAGAATGCATAAAATTGACCTAAACGTCTCCTTTTCCTATTCTGAGTCGATTCTGCATGCTTTAAGTGTGTTTGGTGGCTCAGAACCATCAAAAAACGTTGAAATATAGTTCAAATTCAATAAAAATCGACAAAAATACAGTTTCTAGCTAAAATTTGATGGTTTCGTTGCACTTTCCGAGCCCGTAGGGTATCTGATTGGCTTAAAAGTACAAGAAAACACTTCAAAAGTGACGTTTCTGAAGAATTTTAACAGTTTTCTTGTATCTACGAACGCCAGAATGCATAAAATTGACCTAAACGTCTCCTTTTCCTATTCTGAGTCGATTCTGCATGCTTTAAGTGTGTTTGGTGGCTCAGAACCATCAAAAAACGTTGAAATACAGTTCAAATTCAATAAAAATCGACAAAAATACAGTTTCTAGCTAAAATTTGATGGTTTCGTTGCACTTTCCGAGCCCGTAGGGTATCTGATTGGCTTAAAAGTACAAGAAAACACTTCAAAAGTGACGTTTCTGAAGAATTTTAACAGTTTTCTTGTATCTACGAACGCCAGAATGCATAAAATTGACCTAAACGTCTCCTTTTCCTATTCTGAGTCGATTCTGCATGCTTTAAGTGTGTTTGGTGGCTCAGAACCATCAAAAAACGTTGAAATATAGTTCAAATTCAATAAAAATCGACAAAAATACAGTTTCTAGCTAAAATTTGATGGTTTCGTTGCACTTTCCGAGCCCGTAGGGTATCTGATTGGCTTAAAAGTACAAGAAAACACTTCAAAAGTGACGTTTCTGAAGAATTTTAACAGTTTTCTTGTATCTACGAACGCCAGAATGCATAAAATTGACCTAAACGTCTCCTTTTCCTATTCTGAGTCGATTCTGCATGCTTTAAGTGTGTTTGGTGGCTCAGAACCATCAAAAAACGTTGAAATATAGTTCAAATTCAATAAAAATCGACAAAAATACAGTTTCTAGCTAAAATTTGATGGTTTCGTTGCACTTTCCGAGCCCGTAGGGTATCTGATTGGCTTAAAAGTACAAGAAAACACTTCAAAAGTGACGTTTCTGAAGAATTTTAACAGTTTTCTTGTATCTACGAACGCCAGAATGCATAAAATTGACCTAAACGTCTCCTTTTCCTATTCTGAGTCGATTCTGCATGCTTTAACTGTGTTTGGTGGCTCAGAACCATCAAAAAACGTTGAAATATAGTTCAAATTCAATAAAAATCGACAAAAATACAGTTTCTAGCTAAAATTTGATGGTTTCGTTGCACTTTCCGAGCCCGTAGGGTATCTGATTGGCTTAAAAGTACAAGAAAACACTTCAAAAGTGACGTTCCTGAAGAATTTTAACAGTTTTCTTGTATCTACGAACGCCAGAATGCATAAAATTGACCTAAACGTCTCCTTTTCCTATTCTGAGTCGATTCTGCATGCTTTAAGTGTGTTTGGTGGCTCAGAACCATCAAAAAACGTTGAAATATAGTTCAAATTCAATAAAAATCGACAAAAATACAGTTTCTAGCTAAAATTTGATGGTTTCGTTGCACTTTCCGAGCCCGTAGGGTATCTGATTGGCTTAAAAGTACAAGAAAACACTTCAAAAGTGACGTTTCTGAAGAATTTTAACAGTTTTCTTGTATCTACGAACGCCAGAATGCATTAAATTGACCTAAACGTCTCCTTTTCCTATTCTGAGTCGATTCTGCATGCTTTAAGTGTGTTTGGTGGCTCAGAACCATCAAAAAACGTTGAAATATAGTTCAAATTCAATAAAAATCGACAAAAATACAGTTTCTAGCTAAAATTTTATGGTTTCGTTGCACTTTCCGAGCCCGTAGGGTATCTGATTGGCTTAAAAGTACAAGAAAACACTTCAAAAGTGACGTTTCTGAAGAATTTTAACAGTTTTCTTGTATCTACGAACGCCAGAATGCATAAAATTGACCTAAACGTCTCCTTTTCCTATTCTGAGTCGATTCTGCATGCTTTAAGTGTGTTTGGTGGCTCAGAACCATCAAAAAACGTTGAAATATAGTTCAAATTCAATAAAAATCGACAAAAATACAGTTTCTAGCTAAAGTTTGATGGTTTCGTTGCACTTTCCGAGCCCGCAGGGTATCTGATTGGCTTAAAAGTACAAGAAAACACTTCAAAAGTGACGTTTCTGAAGAATTTTAACAGTTTTCTTGTATCTACGAACGCCACAATGCATAAAATTGACCTAAACGTCTCCTTTTCCTATTCTGAGTCGATTCTGCATGCTTTAAGTGTGTTTGGTGGCTCAGAACCATCAAAAAACGTTGAAATATAGTTCAAATTCAATAAAAATCGACAAAAATACAGTTTCTAGCTAAAATTTGATGGTTTCGTTGCACTTTCCGAGCCCGTAGGGTATCTGATTGGCTTAAAAGTACAAGAAAACACTTCAAAAGTGACGTTTCTGAAGAATTTTAACTGTTTTCTTGTATCTACGAACGCCAGAATGCATAAAATTGACCTAAACGTCTCCTTTTCCTATTCTGAGTCGATTCTGCATGCTTTAAGTGTGTTTGGTGGCTCAGAACCATCAAAAAACGTTGAAATATAGTTCAAATTCAATAAAAATCGACAAAAATACAGTTTCTAGCTAAAATTTGATGGTTTCGTTGCACTTTCCGAGCCCGTAGGGTATCTGATTGGCTTAAAAGTACAAGAAAACACTTCAAAAGTGACGTTTCTGAAGAATTTTAACAGTTTTCTTGTATCTACGAACGCCAGAATGCATAAAATTGACCTAAACGTCTCCTTTTCCTATTCTGAGTCGATTCTGCATGCTTTAAGTGTGTTTGGTGGCTCAGAACCATCAAAAAACGTTGACATATAGTTCAAATTCAATAAAAATCGACAAAAATACAGTTTCTAGCTAAAATTTGATGGTTTCGTTGCACTTTCCGAGCCCGTAGGGTATCTGATTGGCTTAAAAGTACAAGAAAACACTTCAAAAGTGACGTTTCTGAAGAATTTTAACAGTTTTCTTGTATCTACGAACGCCAGAATGCATAAAATTGACCTAAACGTCTCCTTTTCCTATTCTGAGTTGATTCTGCATGCTTTAAGTGTGTTTGGTGGCTCAGAACCATCAAAAAACGTTGAAATATAGTTCAAATTCAATAAAAATCGACAAAAATACAGTTTCTAGCTAAAATTTGATGGTTTCGTTGCACTTTCCGAGCCCGTAGGGTATCTGATTGGCTTAAAAGTACAAGAAAACACTTCAAAAGTGACGTTTCTGAAGAATTTTAACAGTTTTCTTGTATCTACGAACGCCAGAATGCATAAAATTGACCTAAACGTCTCCTTTTCCTATTCTGAGTCGATTCTGCATGCTTTAAGTGTGTTTGGTGGCTCAGAACCATCAAAAAACGTTGAAATATAGTTCAAATTCAATAAAAATCGACAAAAATACAGTTTCTAGCTAAAATTTGATGGTTTCGTTGCACTTTCCGAGCCCGTAGGGTATCTGATTGGCTTAAAAGTACAAGAAAACACTTCAAAAGTGACGTTTCTGAAGAATTTTAACAGTTTTCTTGTATCTACGAACGCCAGAATGCATAAAATTGACCTAAACGTCTCCTTTTCCTATTCTGAGTCGATTCTGCATGCTTTAAGTGTGTTTGGTGGCTCAGAACCATCAAAAAACGTTGAAATATAGTTCAAATTCAATAAAAATCGACAAAAATACAGTTTCTAGCTAAAATTTGATGGTTTCGTTGCACTTTCCGAGCCCGTAGGGTATCTGATTGGCTTAAAAGTACAAGAAAACACTTCAAAAGTGACGTTTCTGAAGAATTTTAACAGTTTTCTTGTATCTACGAACGCCAGAATGCATAAAATTGACCTAAACGTCTCCTTTTCCTATTCTGAGTTGATTCTGCATGCTTTAAGTGTGTTTGGTGGCTCAGAACCATCAAAAAACGTTGAAATATAGTTCAAATTCAATAAAAATCGACAAAAATACAGTTTCTAGCTAAAATTTGATGGTTTCGTTGCACTTTCCGAGCCCGTAGGGTATCTGATTGGCTTAAAAGTACAAGAAAACACTTCAAAAGTGACGTTTCTGAAGAATTTTAACAGTTTTCTTGTATCTACGAACGCCAGAATGCATAAAATTGACCTAAACGTCTCCTTTTCCTATTCTGAGTCGATTCTGCATGCTTTAAGTGTGTTTGGTGGCTCAGAACCATCAAAAAACGTTGAAATATAGTTCAAATTCAATAAAAATCGACAAAAATACAGTTTCTAGCTAAAATTTGATGGTTTCGTTGCACTTTCCGAGCCCGTAGGGTATCTGATTGGCTTAAAAGTACAAGAAAACACTTCAAAAGTGACGTTTCTGAAGAATTTTAACAGTTTTCTTGTATCTACGAACGCCAGAATGCATAAAATTGACCTAAACGTCTCCTTTTCCTATTCTGAGTCGATTCTGCATGCTTTAAGTGTGTTTGGTGGCTCAGAACCATCAAAAAACGTTGAAATATAGTTCAAATTCAATAAAAATCGACAAAAATACAGTTTCTAGCTAAAATTTGATGGTTTCGTTGCACTTTCCGAGCCCGTAGGGTATCTGATTGGCTTAAAAGTACAAGAAAACACTTCAAAAGTGACGTTTCTGAAGAATTTTAACAGTTTTCTTGTATCTACGAACGCCAGAATGCATAAAATTGACCTAAACGTCTCCTTTTCCTATTCTGAGTCGATTCTGCATGCTTTAAGTGTGTTTGGTGGCTCAGAACCATCAAAAAACGTTGAAATATAGTTCAAATTCAATAAAAATCGACAAAAATACAGTTTCTAGCTAAAATTTGATGGTTTCGTTGCACTTTCCGAGCCCGTTGGGTATCTGATTGGCTTAAAAGTACAAGAAAACACTTCAAAAGTGACGTTTCTGAAGAATTTTAACAGTTTTCTTGTATCTACGAACGCCAGAATGCATAAAATTGACCTAAACGTCTCCTTTTCCCTATTCTGAGTCGATTCTGCATGCTTTAAGTGTGTTTGGTGGCTCAGAACCATCAAAAAACGTTGAAATATAGTTCAAATTCAATAAAAATCGACAACAATACAGTTTCTAGCTAAAATTTGATGGTTTCGTTGCACTTTCCGAGCCCGTAGGGTATCTGATCGGCTTAAAAGTACAAGAAAACACTTCAAAAGTGACGTTCCTGAAGAATTTTAACAGTTTTCTTGTATCTACGAACGCCAGAATGCATAAAATTGACCTAAACGTCTCCTTTTCCTATTCTGAGTCGATTCTGCATGCTTTAAGTGTGTTTGGTGGCTCAGAACCATCAAAAAACGTTGAAATATAGTTCAAATTCAATAAAAATCGACAAAAATACAGTTTCTAGCTAAAATTTGATGGTTTCGTTGCACTTTCCGAGCCCGTAGGGTATCTGATTGGCTTAAAAGTACAAGAAAACACTTCAAAAGTGACGTTTCTGAAGAATTTTAACAGTTTTCTTGTATCTACGAACGCCAGAATGCATAAAATTGACCTAAACGTCTCCTTTTCCTATTCTGAGTCGATTCTGCATGCTTTAAGTGTGTTTGGTGGCTCAGAACCATCAAAAAACGTTGAAATATAGTTCAAATTCAATAAAAATCGACAAAAATACAGTTTCTAGCTAAAATTTGATGGTTTCGTTGCACTTTCCGAGCCCGTAGGGTATCGGATTGGCTTAAAAGTACAAGAAAACACTTCAAAAGTGACGTTTCTGAAGAATTTTAACAGTTTTCTTGTATCTACGAACGCCAGAATGCATAAAATTGACCTAAACGTCTCCTTTTCCTATTCTGAGTCGATTCTGCATGCTTTAAGTGTGTTTGGTGGCTCAGAACCATCAAAAAACGTTGAAATATAGTTCAAATTCAATAAAAATCGACAAAAATACAGTTTCTAGCTAAAATTTGATGGTTTCGTTGCACTTTCCGAGCCCGTAGGGTATCTGATTGGCTTAAAAGTACAAGAAAACACTTCAAAAGTGACGTTTCTGAAGAATTTTAACAGTTTTCTTGTATCTACGAACGCCAGAATGCATAAAATTGACCTAAACGTCTCCTTTTCCTATTCTGAGTCGATTCTGCATGCTTTAAGTGTGTTTGGTGGCTCAGAACCATCAAAAAACGTTGAAATATAGTTCAAATTCAATAAAAATCGACAAAAATACAGTTTCTAGCTAAAATTTGATGGTTTCGTTGCACTTTCCGAGCCCGTAGGGTATCTGATTGGCTTAAAAGTACAAGAAAACACTTCAAAAGTGACGTTTCTGAAGAATTTTAACAGTTTTCTTGTATCTACGAACGCCAGAATGCATAAAATTGACCTAAACGTCTCCTTTTCCTATTCTGAGTCGATTCTGCATGCTTTAAGTGTGTTTGGTGGCTCAGAACCATCAAAAAACGTTGAAATATAGTTCAAATTCAATAAAAATCGACAAAAATACAGTTTCTAGCTAAAATTTGATGGTTTCGTTGCACTTTCCGAGCCCGTAGGGTATCTGATTGGCTTAAAAGTACAAGAAAACACTTCAAAAGTGACGTTTCTGAAGAATTTTAACAGTTTTCTTGTATCTACGAACGCCAGAATGCATAAAATTGACCTAAACGTCTCCTTTTCCTATTCTGAGTCGATTCTGTATGCTTTAAGTGTGTTTGGTGGCTCAGAACCATCAAAAAACGTTGAAATATAGTTCAAATTCAATAAAAATCGACAAAAATACAGTTTCTAGCTAAAATTTGATGGTTTCGTTGCACTTTCCGAGCCCGTAGGGTATCTGATTGGCTTAAAAGTACAAGAAAACACTTCAAAAGTGACGTTTCTGAAGAATTTTAACAGTTTTCTTGTATCTACGAACGCCAGAATGCATAAAATTGACCTAAACGTCTCGTTTTCCTATTCTGAGTCGATTCTGCATGCTTTAAGTGTGTTTGGTGGCTCAGAACCATCAAAAAACGTTGAAATATAGTTCAAATTCAATAAAAATCGACAAAAATACAGTTTCTAGCTAAAATTTGATGGTTTCGTTGCACTTTCCGAGCCCGTAGGGTATCTGATTGGCTTAAAAGTACAAGAAAACACTTCAAAAGTGACGTTTCTGAAGAATTTTAACAGTTTTCTTGTATCTACGAACGCCAGAATGCATAAAATTGACCTAAACGTCTCCTTTTCCTATTCTGAGTCGATTCTGCATGCTTTAAGTGTGTTTGGTGGCTCAGAACCATCAAAAAACGTTGAAATATAGTTCAAATTCAATAAAAATCGACAAAAATACAGTTTCTAGCTAAAATTTGATGGTTTCGTTGCACTTTCCGAGTCCGTAGGGTATCTGATTGGCTTAAAAGTACAAGAAAACACTTCAAAAGTGACGTTTCTGAAGAATTTTAACAGTTTTCTTGTATCTACGAACGCCAGAATGCATAAAATTGACCTAAACGTCTCCTTTTCCTATTCTGAGTCGATTCTGCATGCTTTAAGTGTGTTTGGTGGCTCAGAACCATCAAAAAACGTTGAAATATAGTTCAAATTCAATAAAAATCGACAAAAATACAGTTTCTAGCTAAAATTTGATGGTTTCGTTGCGCTTTCCGAGCCCGTAGGGTATCTGATTGGCTTAAAAGTACAAGAAAACACTTCAAAAGTGACGTTTCTGAAGAATTTTAACAGTTTTCTTGTATCTACGAACGCCAGAATGCATAAAATTGACCTAAACGTCTCCTTTTCCTATTCTGAGTCGATTCTGCATGCTTTAAGTGTGTTTGGTGGCTCAGAACCATCAAAAAACGTTGAAATATAGTTCAAATTCAATAAAAATCGACAAAAATACAGTTTCTAGCTAAAATTTGATGGTTTCGTTGCACTTTCCGAGCCCGTAGGGTATCTGATTGGCTTAAAAGTACAAGAAAACACTTCAAAAGTGACGTTTCTGAAGAATTTTAACAGTTTTCTTGTATCTACGAACGCCAGAATGCATAAAATTGACCTAAACGTCTCCTTTTCCTATTCTGAGTCGATTCTGCATGCTTTAAGTGTGTTTGGTGGCTCAGAACCATCAAAAAACGTTGAAATATAGTTCAAATTCAATAAAAATCGACAAAAATACAGTTTCTAGCTAAAATTTGATGGTTTCGTTGCACTTTCCGAGCCCGTAGGGTATCTGATTGGCTTAAAAGTACAAGAAAACACTTCAAAAGTGACGTTTCTGAAGAATTTTAACAGTTTTCTTGTATCTACGAACGCCAGAATGCATAAAATTGACCTAAACGTCTCCTTTTCCTATTCTGAGTCGATTCTGCATGCTTTAAGTGTGTTTGGTGGCTCAGAAACATCAAAAAACGTTGAAATATAGTTCAAATTCAATAAAAATCGACAAAAATACAGTTTCTAGCTAAAATTTGATGGTTTCGTTGCACTTTCCGAGCCCGTAGGGTATCTGATTGGCTTAAAAGTACAAGAAAACACTTCAAAAGTGACGTTTCTGAAGAATTTTAACAGTTTTCTTGTATCTACGAACGCCAGAATGCATAAAATTGACCTAAACGTCTCCTTTTCCTATTCTGAGTTGATTCTGCATGCTTTAAGTGTGTTTGGTGGCTCAGAACCATCAAAAAACGTTGAAATATAGTTCAAATTCAATAAAAATCGACAAAAATACAGTTTCTAGCTAAAATTTGATGGTTTCGTTGCACTTTCCGAGCCCGTAGGGTATCTGATTGGCTTAAAAGTACAAGAAAACACTTCAAAAGTGACGTTTCTGAAGAATTTTAACAGTTTTCTTGTATCTACGAACGCCAGAATGCATAAAATTGACCTAAACGTCTCCTTTTCCTATTCTGAGTCGATTCTGCATGCTTTAAGTGTGTTTGGTGGCTCAGAACCATCAAAAAACGTTGAAATATAGTTCAAATTCAATAAAAATCGACAAAAATACAGTTTCTAGCTAAAATTTGATGGTTTCGTTGCACTTTCCGAGCCCGTAGGGTATCTGATTGGCTTAAAAGTACAAGAAAACACTTCAAAAGTGACGTTTCTGAAGAATTTTAACAGTTTTCTTGTATCTACGAACGCCAGAATGCATAAAATTGACCTAAACGTCTCCTTTTCCTATTCTGAGTCGATTCTGCATGCTTTAAGTGTGTTTGGTGGCTCAGAACCATCAAAAAACGTTGAAATATAGTTCAAATTCAATAAAAATCGACAAAAATACAGTTTCTAGCTAAAATTTGATGGTTTCGTTGCACTTTCCGAGCCCGTAGGGTATCTGATTGGCTTAAAAGTACAAGAAAACACTTCAAAAGTGACGTTTCTGAAGAATTTTAACAGTTTTCTTGTATCTACGAACGCCAGAATGCATAAAATTGACCTAAACGTCTCCTTTTCCTATTCTGAGTCGATTCTGCATGCTTTAAGTGTGTTTGGTGGCTCAGAACCATCAAAAAACGTTGAAATATAGTTCAAATTCAATAAAAATCGACAAAAATACAGTTTCTAGCTAAAATTTGATGGTTTCGTTGCACTTTCCGAGCCCGTAGGGTATCTGATTGGCTTAAAAGTACAAGAAAACACTTCAAAAGTGACGTTTCTGAAGAATTTTAACAGTTTTCTTGTATCTACGAACGCCAGAATGCATAAAATTGACCTAAACGTCTCCTTTTCCTATTCTGAGTCGATTCTGCATGCTTTAAGTGTGTTTGGTGGCTCAGAACCATCAAAAAACGTTGAAATATAGTTCAAATTCAATAAAAATCGACAAAAATACAGTTTCTAGCTAAAATTTGATGGTTTCGTTGCACTTTCCGAGCCCGTAGGGTATCTGATTGGCTTAAAAGTACAAGAAAACACTTCAAAAGTGACGTTTCTGAAGAATTTTAACAGTTTTCTTGTATCTACGAACGCCAGAATGCATAAAATTGACCTAAACGTCTCCTTTTCCTATTCTGAGTCGATTCTGCATGCTTTAAGTGTGTTTGGTGGCTCAGAACCATCAAAAAACGTTGAAATATAGTTCAAATTCAATAAAAATCGACAAAAATACAGTTTCTAGCTAAAATTTGATGGTTTCGTTGCACTTTCCGAGCCCGTAGGGTATCTGATTGGCTTAAAAGTACAAGAAAACACTTCAAAAGTGACGTTTCTGAAGAATTTTAACAGTTTTCTTGTATCTACGAACGCCAGAATGCATAAAATTGACCTAAACGTCTCCTTTTCCTATTCTGAGTCGATTCTGCATGCTTTAAGTGTGTTTGGTGGCTCAGAACCATCAAAAAACGTTGAAATATAGTTCAAATTCAATAAAAATCGACAAAAATACAGTTTCTAGCTAAAATTTGATGGTTTCGTTGCACTTTCCGAGCCCGTAGGGTATCTGATTGGCTTAAAAGTACAAGAAAACACTTCAAAAGTGACGTTTCTGAAGAATTTTAACAGTTTTCTTGTATCTACGAACGCCAGAATGCATAAAATTGACCTAAACGTCTCCTTTTCCTATTCTGAGTCGATTCTGCATGCTTTAAGTGTGTTTGGTGGCTCAGAACCATCAAAAAACGTTGAAATATAGTTCAAATTCAATAAAAATCGACAAAAATACAGTTTCTAGCTAAAATTTGATGGTTTCGTTGCACTTTCCGAGCCCGTAGGGTATCTGATTGGCTTAAAAGTACAAGAAAACACTTCAAAAGTGACGTTTCTGAAGAATTTTAACAGTTTTCTTGTATCTACGAACGCCAGAATGCATAAAATTGACCTAAACGTCTCGTTTTCCTATTCTGAGTCGATTCTGCATGCTTTAAGTGTGTTTGGTGGCTCAGAACCATCAAAAAACGTTGAAATATAGTTCAAATTCAATAAAAATCGACAAAAATACAGTTTCTAGCTAAAATTTGATGGTTTCGTTGCACTTTCCGAGCCCGTAGGGTATCTGATTGGCTTAAAAGTACAAGAAAACACTTCAAAAGTGACGTTTCTGAAGAATTTTAACAGTTTTCTTGTATCTACGAACGCCAGAATGCATAAAATTGACCTAAACGTCTCCTTTTCCTATTCTGAGTCGATTCTGCATGCTTTAAGTGTGTTTGGTGGCTCAGAACCATCAAAAAACGTTGAAATATAGTTCAAATTCTATAAAAATCGACAAAAATACAGTTTCTAGCTAAAATTTGATGGTTTCGTTGCACTTTCCGAGTCCGTAGGGTATCTGATTGGCTTAAAAGTACAAGAAAACACTTCAAAAGTGACGTTTCTGAAGAATTTTAACAGTTTTCTTGTATCTACGAACGCCAGAATGCATAAAATTGACCTAAACGTCTCCTTTTCCTATTCTGAGTCGATTCTGCATGCTTTAAGTGTGTTTGGTGGCTCAGAACCATCAAAAAACGTTGAAATATAGTTCAAATTCAATAAAAATCGACAAAAATACAGTTTCTAGCTAAAATTTGATGGTTTCGTTGCGCTTTCCGAGCCCGTAGGGTATCTGATTGGCTTAAAAGTACAAGAAAACACTTCAAAAGTGACGTTTCTGAAGAATTTTAACAGTTTTCTTGTATCTACGAACGCCAGAATGCATAAAATTGACCTAAACGTCTCCTTTTCCTATTCTGAGTCGATTCTGCATGCTTTAAGTGTGTTTGGTGGCTCAGAACCATCAAAAAACGTTGAAATATAGTTCAAATTCAATAAAAATCGACAAAAATACAGTTTCTAGCTAAAATTTGATGGTTTCGTTGCACTTTCCGAGCCCGTAGGGTATCTGATTGGCTTAAAAGTACAAGAAAACACTTCAAAAGTGACGTTTCTGAAGAATTTTAACAGTTTTCTTGTATCTACGAACGCCAGAATGCATAAAATTGACCTAAACGTCTCCTTTTCCTATTCTGAGTCGATTCTGCATGCTTTAAGTGTGTTTGGTGGCTCAGAACCATCAAAAAACGTTGAAATATAGTTCAAATTCAATAAAAATCGACAAAAATACAGTTTCTAGCTAAAATTTGATGGTTTCGTTGCACTTTCCGAGCCCGTAGGGTATCTGATTGGCTTAAAAGTACAAGAAAACACTTCAAAAGTGACGTTTCTGAAGAATTTTAACAGTTTTCTTGTATCTACGAACGCCAGAATGCATAAAATTGACCTAAACGTCTCCTTTTCCTATTCTGAGTCGATTCTGCATGCTTTAAGTGTGTTTGGTGGCTCAGAACCATCAAAAAACGTTGAAATATAGTTCAAATTCAATAAAAATCGACAAAAATACAGTTTCTAGCTAAAATTTGATGGTTTCGTTGCACTTTCCGAGCCCGTAGGGTATCTGATTGGCTTAAAAGTACAAGAAAACACTTCAAAAGTGACGTTTCTGAAGAATTTTAACAGTTTTCTTGTATCTACGAACGCCAGAATGCATAAAATTGACCTAAACGTCTCCTTTTCCTATTCTGAGTCGATTCTGCATGCTTTAAGTGTGTTTGGTGGCTCAGAACCATCAAAAAACGTTGAAATATAGTTCAAATTCAATAAAAATCGACAAAAATACAGTTTCTAGCTAAAATTTGATGGTTTCGTTGCACTTTCCGAGCCCGTAGGGTATCTGATTGGCTTAAAAGTACAAGAAAACACTTCAAAAGTGACGTTTCTGAAGAATTTTAACAGTTTTCTTGTATCTACGAACGCCAGAATGCATAAAATTGACCTAAACGTCTCCTTTTCCTATTCTGAGTCGATTCTGCATGCTTTAAGTGTGTTTGGTGGCTCAGAACCATCAAAAAACGTTGAAATATAGTTCAAATTCAATAAAAATCGACAAAAATACAGTTTCTAGCTAAAATTTGATGGTTTCGTTGCACTTTCCGAGCCCGTAGGGTATCTGATTGGCTTAAAAGTACAAGAAAACACTTCAAAAGTGACGTTTCTGAAGAATTTTAACAGTTTTCTTGTATCTACGAACGCCAGAATGCATAAAATTGACCTAAACGTCTCCTTTTCCTATTCTGAGTCGATTCTGCATGCTTTAAGTGTGTTTGGTGGCTCAGAACCATCAAAAAACGTTGAAATATAGTTCAAATTCAATAAAAATCGACAAAAATACAGTTTCTAGCTAAAATTTGATGGTTTCGTTGCACTTTCCGAGCCCGTAGGGTATCTGATTGGCTTAAAAGTACAAGAAAACACTTCAAAAGTGACGTTTCTGAAGAATTTTAACAGTTTTCTTGTATCTACGAACGCCAGAATGCATAAAATTGACCTAAACGTCTCCTTTTCCTATTCTGAGTCGATTCTGCATGCTTTAAGTGTGTTTGGTGGCTCAGAACCATCAAAAAACGTTGAAATATAGTTCAAATTCAATAAAAATCGACAAAAATACAGTTTCTAGCTAAAATTTGATGGTTTCGTTGCACTTTCCGAGCCCGTAGGGTATCTGATTGGCTTAAAAGTACAAGAAAACACTTCAAAAGTGACGTTTCTGAAGAATTTTAACAGTTTTCTTGTATCTACGAACGCCAGAATGCATAAAATTGACCTAAACGTCTCCTTTTCCTATTCTGAGTCGATTCTGCATGCTTTAAGTGTGTTTGGTGGCTCAGAACCATCAAAAAACGTTGAAATATAGTTCAAATTCAATAAAAATCGACAAAAATACAGTTTCTAGCTAAAATTTGATGGTTTCGTTGCACTTTCCGAGCCCGTAGGATATCTGATTGGCTTAAAAGTACAAGAAAACACTTCAAAAGTGACGTTTCTGAAGAATTTTAACAGTTTTCTTGTATCTACGAACGCCAGAATGCATAAAATTGACCTAAACGTCTCCTTTTCCTATTCTGAGTCGATTCTGCATGCTTTAAGTGTGTTTGGTGGCTCAGAACCATCAAAAAACGTTGAAATATAGTTCAAATTCAATAAAAATCGACAAAAATACAGTTTCTAGCTAAAATTTGATGGTTTCGTTGCACTTTCCGAGCCCGTAGGGTATCTGATTGGCTTAAAAGTACAAGAAAACACTTCAAAAGTGACGTTTCTGAAGAATTTTAACAGTTTTCTTGTATCTACGATCGCCAGAATGCATAAAATTGACCTAAACGTCTCCTTTTCCTATTCTGAGTCGATTCTGCATGCTTTAAGTGTGTTTGGTGGCTCAGAACCATCAAAAAACGTTGAAATATAGTTCAAATTCAATAAAAATCGACAAAAATACAGTTTCTAGCTAAAATTTGATGGTTTCGTTGCACTTTCCGAGCCCGTAGGGTATCTGATTGGCTTAAAAGTACAAGAAAACACTTCAAAAGTGACGTTTCTGAAGAATTTTAACAGTTTTCTTGTATCTACGAACGCCAGAATGCATAAAATTGACCTAAACGTCTCCTTTTCCTATTCTGAGTCGATTCTGCATGCTTTAAGTGTGTTTGGTGGCTCAGAACCATCAAAAAACGTTGAAATATAGTTCAAATTCAATAAAAATCGACAAAAATACAGTTTCTAGCTAAAATTTGATGGTTTCGTTGCACTTTCCGAGCCCGTAGGGTATCTGATTGGCTTAAAAGTACAAGAAAACACTTCAAAAGTGACGTTTCTGAAGAATTTTAACAGTTTTCTTGTATCTACGAACGCCAGAATGCATAAAATTGACCTAAACGTCTCCTTTTCCTATTCTGAGTCGATTCTGCATGCTTTAAGTGTGTTTGGTGGCTCAGAACCTACAAAAAACGTTGAAATGTAGTTCAAATTCAATAAAAATCGACAAAAATACAGTTTCTAGCTAAAATTTGATGGTTTCGTTGCACTTTCCGAGCCCGTAGGGTATCTGATTGGCTTAAAAGTACAAGAAAACACTTCAAAAGTGACGTTTCTGAAGAATTTTAACAGTTTTCTTGTATCTACGAACGCCAGAATGCATAAAATTGACCTAAACGTCTCCTTTTCCTATTCTGAGTCGATTCTGCATGCTTTAAGTGTGTTTGGTGGCTCAGAACCATCAAAAAACGTTGAAATATAGTTCAAATTCAATAAAAATCGACAAAAATACAGTTTCTAGCTAAAATTTGATGGTTTCGTTGCACTTTCCGAGCCCGTAGGGTATCTGATTGGCTTAAAAGTACAAGAAAACACTTCAAAAGTGACGTTTCTGAAGAATTTTAACAGTTTTCTTGTATCTACGAACGCCAGAATGCATAAAATTGACCTAAACGTCTCCTTTTCCTATTCTGAGTCGATTCTGCATGCTTTAAGTGTGTTTGGTGGCTCAGAACCTACAAAAAACGTTGAAATGTAGTTCAAATTCAATAAAAATCGACAAAAATACAGTTTCTAGCTAAAATTTGATGGTTTCGTTGCACTTTCCGAGCCCGTAGGGTATCTGATTGGCTTAAAAGTACAAGAAAACACTTCAAAAGTGACGTTTCTGAAGAATTTTAACAGTTTTCTTGTATCTACGAACGCCAGAATGCATAAAATTGACCTAAACGTCTCCTTTTCCTATTCTGAGTCGATTCTGCATGCTTTAAGTGTGTTTGGTGGCTCAGAACCATCAAAAAACGTTGAAATATAGTTCAAATTCAATAAAAATCGACAAAAATACAGTTTCTAGCTAAAATTTGATGGTTTCGTTGCACTTTCCGAGCCCGTAGGGTATCTGATTGGCTTAAAAGTACAAGAAAACACTTCAAAAGTGACGTTTCTGAAGAATTTTAACAGTTTTCTTGTATCTACGAACGCCAGAATGCATAAAATTGACCTAAACGTCTCCTTTTCCAATTCTGAGTCGATTCTGCATGCTTTAAGTGTGTTTGGTGGCTCAGAACCATCAAAAAACGTTGAAATATAGTTCAAATTCAATAAAAATCGACAAAAATACAGTTTCTAGCTAAAATTTGATGGTTTCGTTGCACTTTCCGAGCCCGTTGGGTATCTGATTGGCTTAAAAGTACAAGAAAACACTTCAAAAGTGACGTTTCTGAAGAATTTTAACAGTTTTCTTGCATCTACGAACGCCAGAATGCATAAAATTGACCTAAACGTCTCCTTTTCCTATTCTGAGTCGATTCTGCATGCTTTAAGTGTGTTTGGTGGCTCAGAACCATCAAAAAACGTTGAAATATAGTTCAAATTCAATAAAAATCGACAAAAATACAGTTTCTAGCTAAAATTTGATGGTTTCGTTGCACTTTCCGAGCCCGTAGGGTATCTGATTGGCTTAAAAGTACAAGAAAACACTTCAAAAGTGACGTTTCTGAAGAATTTTAACAGTTTTCTTGTATCTACGAAAGCCAGAATGCATAAAATTGACCTAAACGTCTCCTTTTCCTATTCTGAGTCGATTCTGCATGCTTTAAGTGTGTTTGGTGGCTCAGAACCATCAAAAAACGTTGAAATATAGTTCAAATTCAATAAAAATCGACAAAAATACAGTTTCTAGCTAAAATTTGATGGTTTCGTTGCACTTTCCGAGCCCGTAGGGTATCTGATTGGCTTAAAAGTACAAGAAAACACTTCAAAAGTGACGTTTCTGAAGAATTTTAACAGTTTTCTTGTATCTACGAACGCCAGAATGCATAAAATTGACCTAAACGTCTCCTTTTCCTATTCTGAGTCGATTCTGCATGCTTTAAGTGTGTTTGGTGGCTCAGAACCATCAAAAAACGTTGAAATATAGTTCAAATTCAATAAAAATCGACAGAAATACAGTTTCTAGCTAAAATTTGATGGTTTCGTTGCACTTTCCGAGCCCGTAGGGTATCTGATTGGCTTAAAAGTACAAGAAAACACTTCAAAAGTGACGTTTCTGGAGAATTTTAACAGTTTTCTTGTATCTACGAACGCCAGAATGCATAAAATTGACCTAAACGTCTCCTTTTCCTATTCTGAGTCGATTCTGCATGCTTTAAGTGTGTTTGGTGGCTCAGAACCATCAAAAAACGTTGAAATATAGTTCAAATTCAATAAAAATCGACAAAAATACAGTTTCTAGCTAAAATTTGATGGTTTCGTTGCATTTTCCGAGCCCGTAGGGTATCTGATTGGCTTAAAAGTACAAGAAAACACTTCAAAAGTGACGTTTCTGAAGAATTTTAACAGTTTTCTTGTATCTACGAACGCCAGAATGCATAAAATTGACCTAAACGTCTCCTTTTCCTATTCTGAGTCGATTCTGCATGCTTTAAGTGTGTTTGGTGGCTCAGAACCATCAAAAAACGTTGAAATATAGTTCAAATTCAATAAAAATCGACAAAAATACAGTTTCTAGCTAAAATTTGATGGTTTCGTTGCACTTTCCGAGCCCGTAGGGTATCTGATTGGCTTAAAAGTACAAGAAAACACTTCAAAAGTGACGTTTCTGAAGAATTTTAACAGTTTTCTTGTATCTACGAAAGCCAGAATGCATAAAATTGACCTAAACGTCTCCTGTTCCTATTCTGAGTCGATTCTGCATGCTTTAAGTGTGTTTGGTGGCTCAGAACCATCAAAAAACGTTGAAATATAGTTCAAATTCAATAAAAATCGACAAAAATACAGTTTCTAGCTAAAATTTGATGGTTTCGTTGCACTTTCCGAGACCGTAGGGTATCTGATTGGCTTAAAAGTACAAGAAAACACTTCAAAAGTGACGTTTCTGAAGAATTTTAACAGTTTTCTTGTATCTACGAACGCCAGAATGCATAAAATTGACCTAAACGTCTCCTTTTCCTATTCTGAGTCGATTCTGCATGCTTTAAGTGTGTTTGGTGGCTCAGAACCATCAAAAAACGTTGAAATATAGTTCAAATTCAATAAAAATCGACAAAAATACAGTTTCTAGCTAAAATTTGATGGTTTCGTTGCACTTTCCGAGCCCGTAGGGTATCTGATTGGCTTAAAAGTACAAGAAAACACTTCAAAAGTGACGTTTCTGAAGAATTTTAACAGTTTTCTTGTATCTACGAACGCCAGAATGCATAAAATTGACCTAAACGTCTCCTTTTCCTATTCTGAGTCGATTCTGCATGCTTTAAGTGTGTTTGGTGGCTCAGAACCATCAAAAAACGTTGAAATATAGTTCAAATTCAATAAAAATCGACAAAAATACAGTTTCTAGCTAAAATTTGATGGTTTCGTTGCACTTTCCGAGCCCGTAGGGTATCTGATTGGCTTAAAAGTACAAGAAAACACTTCAAAAGTGACGTTTCTGAAGAATTTTAACAGTTTTCTTGTATCTACGAACGCCAGAATGCATAAAATTGACCTAAACGTCTCCTTTTCCTATTCTGAGTCGATTCTGCATGCTTTAAGTGTGTTTGGTGGCTCAGAACCATCAAAAAACGTTGAAATATAGTTCAAATTCAATAAAAATCGACAAAAATACAGTTTCTAGCTAAAATTTGATGGTTTCGTTGCACTTTCCGAGCCCGTAGGGTATCTGATTGGCTTAAAAGTACAAGAAAACACTTCAAAAGTGACGTTTCTGAAGAATTTTAACAGTTTTCTTGTATCTACGAACGCCAGAATGCATAAAATTGACCTAAACGTCTCCTTTTCCTATTCTGAGTCGATTCTGCATGCTTTAAGTGTGTTTGGTGGCTCAGAACCATCAAAAAACGTTGAAATATAGTTCAAATTCAATAAAAATCGACAAAAATACAGTTTCTAGCTAAAATTTGATGGTTTCGTTGCACTTTCCGAGCCCGTAGGGTATCTGATTGGCTTAAAAGTACAAGAAAACACTTCAAAAGTGACGTTTCTGAAGAATTTTAACAGTTTTCTTGTATCTACGAACGCCAGAATGCATAAAATTGACCTAAACGTCTCCTTTTCCTATTCTGATTCGATTCTGCATGCTTTAAGTGTGTTTGGTGGCTCAGAACCATCAAAAAACGTTGAAATATAGTTCAAATTCAATAAAAATCGACAAAAATACAGTTTCTAGCTAAAATTTGATGGTTTCGTTGCACTTTCCGAGCCCGTAGGGTATCTGATTGGCTTAAAAGTACAAGAAAACACTTCAAAAGTGACGTTTCTGAAGAATTTTAACAGTTTTCTTGTATCTACGAACGCCAGAATGCATAAAATTGACCTAAACGTCTCCTTTTCCTATTCTGAGTCGATTCTGCATGCTTTAAGTGTGTTTGGTGGCTCAGAACCATCAAAAAACGTTGAAATATAGTTCAAATTCAATAAAAATCGACAAAAATACAGTTTCTAGCTAAAATTTGATGGTTTCGTTGCACTTTCCGAGCCCGTAGGGTATCTGATTGGCTTAAAAGTACAAGAAAACACTTCAAAACTGACGTTTCTGAAGAATTTTAACAGTTTTCTTGTATCTACGAACGCCAGAATGCATAAAATTGACCTAAACGTCTCCTTTTCCTATTCTGAGTCGATTCTGCATGCTTTAAGTGTGTTTGGTGGCTCAGAACCATCAAAAAACGTTGAAATATAGTTCAAATTCAATAAAAATCGACAAAAATACAGTTTCTAGCTAAAATTTGATGGTTTCGTTGCACTTTCCGGGCCCGTAGGGTATCTGATTGGCTTAAAAGTACAAGAAAACACTTCAAAAGTGACGTTTCTGAAGAATTTTAACAGTTTTCTTGTATCTACGAACGCCAGAATGCATAAAATTGACCTAAACGTCTCCTTTTCCTATTCTGAGTCGATTCTGCATGCTTTAAGTGTGTTTGGTGGCTCAGAACCATCAAAAAACGTTGAAATATAGTTCAAATTCAATAAAAATCGACAAAAATACAGTTTCTAGCTAAAATTTGATGGTTTCGTTGCACTTTCCGAGCCCGTAGGGTATCTGATTGGCTTAAAAGTACAAGAAAACACTTCAAAAGTGACGTTTCTGAAGAATTTTAACAGTTTTCTTGTATCTACGAACGCCAGAATGCATAAAATTGACCTAAACGTCTCCTTTTCCTATTCTGAGTCGATTCTGCATGCTTTAAGTGTGTTTGGTGGCTCAGAACCATCAAAAAACGTTGAAATATAGTTCAAATTCAATAAAAATCGACAAAAATACAGTTTCTAGCTAAAATTTGATGGTTTCGTTGCACTTTCCGAGCCCGTAGGGTATCTGATTGGCTTAAAAGTACAAGAAAACACTTCAAAACTGACGTTTCTGAAGAATTTTAACAGTTTTCTTGTATCTACGAACGCCAGAATGCATAAAATTGACCTAAACGTCTCCTTTTCCTATTCTGAGTCGATTCTGCATGCTTTAAGTGTGTTTGGTGGCTCAGAACCATCAAAAAACGTTGAAATATAGTTCAAATTCAATAAAAATCGACAAAAATACAGTTTCTAGCTAAAATTTGATGGTTTCGTTGCACTTTCCGAGCCCGTAGGGTATCTGATTGGCTTAAAAGTACAAGAAAACACTTCAAAAGTGACGTTTCTGAAGAATTTTAACAGTTTTCTTGTATCTACGAAAGCCAGAATGCATAAAATTGACCTAAATGTCTCCTTTTCCTATTCTGAGTCGATTCTGCATGCTTTAAGTGTGTTTGGTGGCTCAGAACCATCCAAAAACGTTGAAATATAGTTCAAATTCAATAAAAATCGCCAAAAATACAGTTTCTAGCTAAAATTTGATGGTTTCGTTGCACTTTCCGAGCCCGTAGGGTATCTGATTGGCTTAAAAGTACAAGAAAACACTTCAAAAGTGACGTTTCTTAAGAATTTTAACAGTTTTCTTGTATCTACGAACGCCAGAATGCATAAAATTGACCTAAACGTCTCCTTTTCCTATTCTGAGTCGATTCTGCATGCTTTAAGTGTGTTTGGTGGCTCAGAACCATCAAAAAACGTTGAAATATAGTTCAAGTTCAATAAAAATCGACAAAAATACAGTTTCTAGCTAAAATTTGATGGTTTCGTTGCACTTTCCGAGCCCGTAGGGTATCTGATTGGCTTAAAAGTACAAGAAAACACTTCAAAAGTGACGTTTCTGAAGAATTTTAACAGTTTTCTTGTATCTACGAACGCCAGAATGCATAAAATTGACCTAAACGTCTCCTTTTCCTATTCTGAGTCGATTCTGCATGCTTTAAGTGTGTTTGGTGGCTCAGAACCATCAAAAAACGTTGAAATATAGTTCAAATTCAATAAAAATCGACAAAAATACAGTTTCTAGCTAAAATTTGATGGTTTCGTTGCACTTTCCGAGCCCGTAGGGTATCTGATTGGCTTAAAAGTACAAGAAAACACTTCAAAAGTGACGTTTCTGAAGAATTTTAACAGTTTTCTTGTATCTACGAAAGCCAGAATGCATAAAATTGACCTAAACGTCTCCTTTTCCTATTCTGAGTCGATTCTGCATGCTTTAAGTGTGTTTGGTGGCTCAGAACCATCAAAAAACGTTGAAATATAGTTCAAATTCAATAAAAATCGACAAAAATACAGTTTCTAGCTAAAATTTGATGGTTTCGTTGCACTTTCCGAGCCCGTAGGGTATCTGATTGGCTTAAAAGTACAAGAAAACACTTCAAAAGTGACGTTTCTGAAGAATTTTAACAGTTTTCTTGTATCTACGAACGCCAGAATGCATAAAATTGACCTAAACGTCTCCTTTTCCTATTCTGAGTCGATTCTGCATGCTTTAAGTGTGTTTGGTGGCTCAGAACCATCAAAAAACGTTGAAATATAGTTCAAATTCAATAAAAATCGACAAAAATACAGTTTCTAGCTAAAATTTGATGGTTTCGTTGCACTTTCCGAGCCCGTAGGGTATCTGATTGGCTTAAAAGTACAAGAAAACACTTCAAAAGTGACGTTTCTGAAGAATTTTAACAGTTTTCTTGTATCTACGAACGCCAGAATGCATAAAATTGACCTAAACGTCTCCTTTTCCTATTCTGAGTCGATTCTGCATGCTTTAAGTGTGTTTGGTGGCTCAGAACCATCAAAAAACGTTGAAATATAGTTCAAATTCAATAAAAATCGACAAAAATACAGTTTCTAGCTAAAATTTGATGGTTTCGTTGCACTTTCCGAGCCCGTAGGGTATCTGATTGGCTTAAAAGTACAAGAAAACACTTCAAAAGTGACGTTTCTGAAGAATTTTAACAGTTTTCTTGTATCTACGAACGCCAGAATGCATAAAATTGACCTAAACGTCTCCTTTTCCTATTCTGAGTCGATTCTGCATGCTTTAAGTGTGTTTGGTGGCTCAGAACCATCAAAAAACGTTGAAATATAGTTCAAATTCAATAAAAATCGACAAAAATACAGTTTCTAGCTAAAATTTGATGGTTTCGTTGCATTTTCCGAGCCCGTAGGGTATCTGATTGGCTTAAAAGTACAAGAAAACACTTCAAAAGTGACGTTTCTGAAGAATTTTAACAGTTTTCTTGTATCTACGAACGCCAGAATGCATAAAATTGACCTAAACGTCTCCTTTTCCTATTCTGAGTCGATTCTGCATGCTTTAAGTGTGTTTGGTGGCTCAGAACCATCAAAAAACGTTGAAATATAGTTCAAATTCAATAAAAATCGACAAAAATACAGTTTCTAGCTAAAATTTGATGGTTTCGTTGCACTTTCCGAGCCCGTAGGGTATCTGATTGGCTTAAAAGTACAAGAAAACACTTCAAAAGTGACGTTTCTGAAGAATTTTAACAGTTTTCTTGTATCTACGAAAGCCAGAATGCATAAAATTGACCTAAACGTCTCCTTTTCCTATTCTGAGTCGATTCTGCATGCTTTAAGTGTGTTTGGTGGCTCAGAACCATCAAAAAACGTTGAAATATAGTTCAAATTCAATAAAAATCGACAAAAATACAGTTTCTAGCTAAAATTTGATGGTTTCGTTGCACTTTCCGAGCCCGTGGGGTATCTGATTGGCTTAAAAGTACAAGAAAACACTTCAAAACTGACGTTTCTGAAGAATTTTAACAGTTTTCTTGTATCTACGAACGCCAGAATGCATAAAATTGACCTAAACGTCTCCTTTTCCTATTCTGAGTCGATTCTGCATGCTTTAAGTGTGTTTGGTGGCTCAGAACCATCAAAAAACGTTGAAATATAGTTCAAATTCAATAAAAATCGACAAAAATACAGTTTCTAGCTAAAATTTGATGGTTTCGTTGCACTTTCCGAGCCCGTAGGGTATCTCATTGGCTTAAAAGTACAAGAAAACACTTCAAAAGTGACGTTTCTGAAGAATTTTAACAGTTTTCTTGTATCTACGAAAGCCAGAATGCATAAAATTGACCTAAACGTCTCCTTTTCCTATTCTGAGTCGATTCTGCATGCTTTAAGTGTGTTTGGTGGCTCAGAACCATCCAAAAACGTTGAAATATAGTTCAAATTCAATAAAAATCGCCAAAAATACAGTTTCTAGCTAAAGTTTGATGGTTTCGTTGCACTTTCCGAGCCCGTAGGGTATCTGATTGGCTTAAAAGTACAAGAAAACACTTCAAAAGTGACGTTTCTTAAGAATTTTAACAGTTTTCTTGTATCTACGAACGCCAGAATGCATAAAATTGACCTAAACGTCTCCTTTTCCTATTCTGAGTCGATTCTGCATGCTTTAAGTGTGTTTGGTGGCTCAGAACCATCAAAAAACGTTGAAATATAGTTCAAATTCAATAAAAATCGACAAAAATACAGTTTCTAGCTAAAATTTGATGGTTTCGTTGCACTTTCCGAGCCCGTAGGGTATCTGATTGGCTTAAAAGTACAAGAAAACACTTCAAAAGTGACGTTTCTGAAGAATTTTAACAGTTTTCTTGTATCTACGAACGCCAGAATGCATAAAATTGACCTAAACGTCTCCTTTTCCTATTCTGAGTCGATTCTGCATGCTTTAAGTGTGTTTGGTGGCTCAGAACCATCAAAAAACGTTGAAATATAGTTCAAATTCAATAAAAATCGACAAAAATACAGTTTCTAGCTAAAATTTGATGGTTTCGTTGCACTTTCCGAGCCCGTAGGGTATCTGATTGGCTTAAAAGTACAAGAAAACACTTCAAAAGTGACGTTTCTGAAGAATTTTAACAGTTTTCTTGTATCTACGAAAGCCAGAATGCATAAAATTGACCTAAACGTCTCCTTTTCCTATTCTGAGTCGATTCTGCATGCTTTAAGTGTGTTTGGTGGTTCAGAACCATCAAAAAACGTTGAAATATAGTTCAAATTCAATAAAAATCGACAAAAATACAGTTTCTAGCTAAAATTTGATGGTTTCGTTGCACTTTCCGAGCCCGTAGGGTATCTGATTGGCTTAAAAGTACAAGAAAACACTTCAAAAGTGACGTTTCTGAAGAATTTTAACAGTTTTCTTGTATCTACGAACGCCAGAATGCATAAAATTGACCTAAACGTCTCCTTTTCCTATTCTGAGTCGATTCTGCATGCTTTAAGTGTGTTTGGTGGCTCAGAACCATCAAAAAACGTTGAAATATAGTTCAAATTCAATAAAAATCGACAAAAATACAGTTTCTAGCTAAAATTTGATGGTTTCGTTGCACTTTCCGAGCCCGTAGGGTATCTGATTGGCTTAAAAGTACAAGAAAACACTTCAAAAGTGACGTTTCTGAAGAATTTTAACAGTTTTCTTGTATCTACGAACGCCAGAATGCATAAAATTGACCTAAACGTCTCCTTTTCCTATTCTGAGTCGATTCTGCATGCTTTAAGTGTGTTTGGTGGCTCAGAACCATCAAAAAACGTTGAAATATAGTTCAAATTCAATAAAAATCGACAAAAATACAGTTTCTAGCTAAAATTTGATGGTTTCGTTGCACTTTCCGAGCCCGTAGGGTATCTGATTGGCTTAAAAGTACAAGAAAACACTTCAAAAGTGACGTTTCTGAAGAATTTTAACAGTTTTCTTGTATCTACGAACGCCAGAATGCATAAAATTGACCTAAACGTCTCCTTTTCCAATTCTGAGTCGATTCTGCATGCTTTAAGTGTGTTTGGTGGCTCAGAACCATCAAAAAACGTTGAAATATAGTTCAAATTCAATAAAAATCGACAAAAATACAGTTTCTAGCTAAAATTTGATGGTTTCGTTGCACTTTCCGAGCCCATAGGGTATCTGATTGGCTTAAAAGTACATGAAAACACTTCAAAAGTGACGTTTCTGAAGAATTTTAACAGTTTTCTTGTATCTACGAACGCCAGAATACATAAAATTGACCTAAACGTCTCCTTTTCCTATTCTGAGTCGATTCTGCATGCTTTAAGTGTGTTTGGTGGCTCAGAACCATCAAAAAACGTTGAAATATAGTTCAAATTCAATAAAAATCGACAAAAATACAGTTTCTAGCTAAAATTTGATGGTTTCGTTGCACTTTCCGAGCCCATAGGGTATCTGATTGGCTTAAAAGTACAAGAAAACACTTCAAAAGTGACGTTTCTGAAGAATTTTAACAGTTTTCTTGTATCTACGAACGCCAGAATACATAAAATTGACCTAAACGTCTCCTTTTCCAATTCTGAGTCGATTCTGCATGCTTTAAGTGTGTTTGGTGGCTCAGAACCATCAAAAAACGTTGAAATATAGTTCAAATTCAATAAAAATCGACAAAAATACAGTTTCTAGCTAAAATTTGATGGTTTCGTTGCACTTTCCGAGCCCGTTGGGTATCTGATTGGCTTAAAAGTACAAGAAAACACTTCAAAAGTGACGTTTCTGAAGAATTTTAACAGTTTTCTTGTATCTACGAACGCCAGAATGCATAAAATTGACCTAAACGTCTCCTTTTCCAATTCTGAGTCGATTCTGCATGCTTTAAGTGTGTTTGGTGGCTCAGAACCATCAAAAAACGTTGAAATATAGTTCAAATTCAATAAAAATCGACAAAAATACAGTTTCTAGCTAAAATTTGATGGTTTCGTTGCACTTTCCGAGCCCATAGGGTATCTGATTGGCTTAAAAGTACAAGAAAACACTTCAAAAGTGACGTTTCTGAAGAATTTTAACAGTTTTCTTGTATCTACGAACGCCAGAATACATAAAATTGACCTAAACGTCTCCTTTTCCTATTCTGAGTCGATTCTGCATGCTTTAAGTGTGTTTGGTGGCTCAGAACCATCAAAAAACGTTGAAATATAGTTCAAATTCAATAAAAATCGACAAAAATACAGTTTCTAGCTAAAATTTGATGGTTTCGTTGCACTTTCCGAGCCCGTAGGGTATCTGATTGGCTTAAAAGTACAAGAAAACACTTCAAAAGTGACGTTTCTGAAGAATTTTAACAGTTTTCTTGTATCTACGAACGCCAGAATGCATAAAATTGACCTAAACGTCTCCTTTTCCTATTCTGAGTCGATTCTGCATGCTTTAAGTGTGTTTGGTGGCTCAGAACCATCAAAAAACGTTGAAATATAGTTCAAATTCAATAAAAATCGACAAAAATACAGTTTCTAGCTAAAATTTGATGGTTTCGTTGCACTTTCCGAGCCCGTAGGGTATCTGATTGGCTTAAAAGTACAAGAAAACACTTCAAAAGTGACGTTTCTGAAGAATTTTAACAGTTTTCTTGTATCTACGAACGCCAGAATGCATAAAATTGACCTAAACGTCTCCTTTTCCAATTCTGAGTCGATTCTGCATGCTTTAAGTGTGTTTGGTGGCTCAGAACCATCAAAAAACGTTGAAATATAGTTCAAATTCAATAAAAATCGACAAAAATACAGTTTCTAGCTAAAATTTGATGGTTTCGTTGCACTTTCCGAGCCCATAGGGTATCTGATTGGCTTAAAAGTACAAGAAAACACTTCAAAAGTGACGTTTCTGAAGAATTTTAACAGTTTTCTTGTATCTACGAACGCCAGAATACATAAAATTGACCTAAACGTCTCCTTTTCCTATTCTGAGTCGATTCTGCATGCTTTAAGTGTGTTTGGTGGCTCAGAACCATCAAAAAACTTTGAAATATAGTTCAAATTCAATAAAAATCGACAAAAATACAGTTTCTAGCTAAAATTTGATGGTTTCGTTGCACTTTCCGAGCCCGTAGGGTATCTGATTGGCTTAAAAGTACAAGAAAACACTTCAAAAGTGACGTTTCTGAAGAATTTTAACAGTTTTCTTGTATCTACGAACGCCAGAATGCATAAAATTGACCTAAACGTCTCCTTTTCCTATTCTGAGTCGATTCTGCATGCTTTAAGTGTGTCTGGTGGCTCAGAACCATCAAAAAACGTTGAAATATAGTTCAAATTCAATAAAAATCGACAAAAATACAGTTTCTAGCTAAAATTTGATGGTTTCGTTGCACTTTCCGAGCCCGTAGGGTATCTGATTGGCTTAAAAGTACAAGAAAACACTTCAAAAGCGACGTTTCTGAAGAATTTTAACAGTTTTCTTGTATCTACGAACGCCAGAATGCATAAAATTGACCTAAACGTCTCCTTTTCCTATTCTGAGTGGTTTCTGCACGCTTTAAGTGTGTTTGGTGGCTCAGAACCATCAAAAAACGTTGAAATATACACTGCGTTTCAAATAAAATGCACCACCTAGAAGGAGTAGGCGTAGAATGTTGAAATTTGGTGGAGAAGACTATTGCATATAGACAAACATTTGATTAAAATTTCAAAGAAAAAATAAAATGTCTAACACAAGAAATGTTAATAATGTGTTAAAATTCCACGTGCACGAATACAAGACTGTATTCTTCTAGGCATGCTTAAAATGAGATGATCTATTGCCTGCTGGGGCATCTCATTCCAGGCATTTTGAATTTGTTGTAGACATTCTTCCAAAGTCTTTGGAGGATGTGGTAAATTGCGCAGCCATCTATGCATTAAATCCTAAACATTTTCGATTGTTGATAAATGTGGTGATCGGGCAGGCCAGGGTAAGAAGTTGACGTTATTTTCGTCAAACACTCTTTAAGTTAATATGGCCACATGAGGCCACGCATTATCTTGTTCAAAAGATGTTCTTCGACGGTTCTAGAGGTAAGGAAAAAGAAATTGATTTAACACGTTAACGATGTAACGCCGGGAATTTAGCGTGCCTGGAATGAACACTAAAGGGTACTTCAACAGATGTGTATACCATCCCATATCATCACTCCAGGTGTTAGAGCCATATGACGTCTCTGTACAAATTCCAGATTTTACCTTTGGCCTCGAGGCCTTCGAACACGTATGCGTCCATCAGAGTGCCACAAACAAGACCTAGACACGTTCCTAAACATTATGACATTCCACTATTACAGCCATTGCTGCCTGTCTTGGTACCAGTGAAGCCTGGTAGTTTTGTGTTCTTGTGGTAAGGGAAGTTTGCAGTTTGGACGATAAGATCTCAAGCCAAAGGAACGAATTTGGCGGTAGATGGTACTCCTCGGATTCTGTGCCCAATTGCTGTCATCCAGTCCATCCCGACTGATCGTTATGGTTACCAAGGGTATTGAATAACACTTCTTCTTAGCAAATGATCTTCGCGTTCTTGGGTGACTCTGAAACGGTCGGTACCCCTGCGACGCATTTGTAGTTCTTCGTTGTTCCATTCTCGACTTGTTCTTAATATCGTAGAATGTGTTGGGCCTAGTCTTCTGAAGATTTTCCCGAAATGGAAAATCAGCCTCATGCATCCCAATAATTCGCCCTCTTTCAATAGGTATTATCTGTTGAAAATTACCTCGTGTGCGAACTCGTAGCATTTTTGCAAGCACAATAATGACAAATGTCAAGTAAAATTGCAAAAAAATCTTACTCAAGTGTCTTTAAAACATAATCAAAAAATTAATAAAAATCGAATAACACCCGGTATATTATCTAGACAAATTGTAGTTTTTCTTTCAAATTTTAATCAAATGTTTGTCTATATGCAACAGTCTTCTCCACCAAATTTCAACATTCTGCGACTACTCCTTCTAGGTGGTGCATTTTATTTGAAACGCAGTGTAGTTCAAATTCAATAAAAATCGACAAAAATACAGTTTCTAGCTAAAATTTGATGGTTTCGTTGCACTTTCCGAGCCCGTAGGGTATCTGATTGGCTTAAAAGTACAAGAAAACACTTCAAAAGTGACGTTTCTGAAGAATTTTAACAGTTTTCTTGTATCTACGAACGCCAGAATGCATAAAATTGACCTAAACGTCTCCTTTTCCTATTCTGAGTCGATTCTGCATGCTTTAAGTGTGTTTGGTGGCTCAGAACCATCAAAAAACGTTGAAATATAGTTCAAATTCAATAAAAATCGACAAAAATACAGTTTCTAGCTAAAATTTGATGGTTTCGTTGCACTTTCCGAGCCCGTAGGGTATCTGATTGGCTTAAAAGTACAAGAAAACACTTCAAAAGTGACGTTTCTGAAGAATTTTAACAGTTTTCTTGTATCTACGAACGCCAGAATGCATAAAATTGATCTAAACGTCTCCTTTTCCTATTCTGAGTCGATTCTGCATGCTTTAATTGTGTTTGGTGGCTCAGAACCATCAAAAAACGTTGAAATATAGTTCAAATTCAATAAAAATCGACAAAAATACAGTTTCTAGCTAAAATTTGATGGTTTCGTTGCACTTTCCGAGCCCGTAGGGTATCTGATTGGCTTAAAAGTACAAGAAAACACTTCAAAAGTGACGTTTCTGAAGAATTTTAACAGTTTTCTTGTATCTACGAACGCCAGAATGCATAAAATTGACCTAAACGTCTCCTTTTCCTATTCTGAGTCGATTCTGCATGCTTTAAGTGTGTTTGGTGGCTCAGAACCATCAAAAAACGTTGAAATATAGTTCAAATTCAATAAAAATCGACAAAAATACAGTTTCTAGCTAAAATTTGATGGTTTCGTTGCACCTTCCGAGCCCGTAGGGTATCTGATTGGCTTAAAAGTACAAGAAAACACTTCAAAAGTGACGTTTCTGAAGAATTTTAACAGTTTTCTTGTATCTACGAACGCCAGAATGCATAAAATTGACCTAAACGTCTCCTTTTCCTATTCTGAGTCGATTCTGCATGCTTTAAGTGTGTTTGGTGGCTCAGAACCGTCAAAAAACGTTGAAATATAGTTCAAATTCAATAAAAATCGACAAAAATACAGTTTCTAGCTAAAATTTGATGGTTTCGTTGCACTTTCCGAGCCCGTAGGGTATCTGATTGGCTTAAAAGTACAAGAAAACACTTCAAAAGTGACGTTTCTGAAGAATTTTAACAGTTTTCTTGTATCTACGAACGCCAGAATGCATAAAATTGACCTAAACGTCTCCTTTTCCTATTCTGAGTCGATTCTGCATGCTTTAACCTTCAAACTACCGGGTGGGGTCCAAATGGACCCCATTGACACATTTTCCTATTTTTTCCCGTTATTTCTGGTTTGACGATAGTGGTATTTTTAGTAGCTTCGATTAAGGCCTTTTGCTATGCATTCAAAAAATTTCAATTGTATAGATGTAACAGTTTGTTACAAAAAAAAAAATTAGTGTCTTGGGGTCCGCATGGACCCCACCTGGTTCTTTATGTTGCCATTTTTTTGTCTATATTTTGGAGATTTTATTGCACCTGCAGGTCTTATTCTGAGAATTTAGTCTTACAAAAACCATTGTTTTATTCTTTACTAGTTTATAGACGGCGTTGCAGTTTTGATACAGACTTGCAGGTGTCAGTATAGGTATCAGTGTGACAATGTAATCACTGTAAAAAATTAAATTTTGTTTTATCAATGGCACGTTATCAAAATCCATATCATTACAATCCCGCGGACGCTGTTTCGTCTATATAAGTTGCAGGGATAGAAATCAGGAAATTTTTGCATTTCCTGCAAAAGATTTGTTTGCCGAGAACATTCTACTCATACTGTTGAATGTCAAGAATGCTGGAACAAAAAACTGTAACGAAAAATGCTTATTTAATATTGTTATGTAATTTTTTTAACTTGGTTGTGTTTAAAATTAATAAATAATTTGGATTTGTCAAAAATTTTTGATTAATCCTTTAATTTTGGCTAAAAAAGGCCATGGGGTCCAAACGGACCCCACCCGAAACGATGTGTAATTTTTCCCACCCGGTAGTTTGAAGGTTAAGTGTGTTTGGTGGCTCAGAACCATCAAAAAACGTTGAAATATAGTTCAAATTCAATAAAAATCGACAAAAATACAGTTTCTAGCTAAAATTTGATGGTTTCGTTGCACTTTCCGAGCCCGTAGGGTATCTGATTGGCTTAAAAGTACAAGAAAACACTTCAAAAGTGACGTTTCTGAAGAATTTTAACAGTTTTCTTGTATCTACGAACGCCAGAATGCATAAAATTGACCTAAACTTCTCCTTTTCCTATTCTGAGTCGATTCTGCATGCTTTAAGTGTGTTTGGTGGCTCAGAACCATCAAAAAACTTTGAAATATAGTTCAAATTCAATAAAAATCGACAAAAATACAGTTTCTAGCTAAAATTTGATGGTTTCGTTGCACTTTCCGAGCCCGTAGGGTATCTGATTGGCTTAAAAGTACAAGAAAACACTTCAAAAGTGACGTTTCTGAAGAATTTTAACAGTTTTCTTGTATCTACGAACGCCAGAATGCATAAAATTGACCTAAACGTCTCCTTTTCCTATTCTGAGTCGATTCTGCATGCTTTAAGTGTGTTTGGTGGCTCAGAACCATCAAAAAACGTTGAAATATAGTTCAAATTCAATAAAAATCGACAAAAATACAGTTTCTAACTAAAATTTGATGGTTTCGTTGCACTTTCCGAGCCCGTAGGGTATCTGATTGGCTTAAAAGTACAAGAAAACACTTCAAAAGTGACGTTTCTGAAGAATTTTAACAGTTTTCTTGTATCTACGAACGCCAGAATGCATAAAATTGACCTAAACGTCTCCTTTTCCTATTCTGAGTCGATTCTGCATGCTTTAAGTGTGTTTGGTGGCTCAGAACCATTAAAAAACGTTGAAATATAGTTCAAATTCAATAAAAATCGACAAAAATACAGTTTCTAGCTAAAATTTGATGGTTTCGTTGCACTTTCCGAGCCCGTTGGGTATCTGATTGGCTTAAAAGTACAAGAAAACACTTCAAAAGTGACGTTTCTGAAGAATTTTAACAGTTTTCTTGTATCTACGAACGCCAGAATGCATAAAATTGACCTAAACGTCTCCTTTTCCTATTCTGAGTCGATTCTGCATGCTTTAAGTGTGTTTGGTGGCTCAGAACCATCAAAAAACGTTGAAATATAGTTCAAATTCAATAAAAATCGACAAAAATACAGTTTCTAGCTAAAATTTGATGGTTTCGTTGCACTTTCCGAGCCCGTAGGGTATCTGATTGGCTTAAAAGTACAAGAAAACACTTCAAAAGTGACGTTTCTGAAGAATTTTAACAGTTTTCTTGTATCTACGAACGCCAGAATGCATAAAATTGACCTAAACGTCTCCTTTTCCTATTCTGAGTCGATTCTGCATGCTTTAAGTGTGTTTGGTGGCTCAGAACCATCAAAAAACGTTGAAATATAGTTCAAATTCAATAAAAATCGACAAAAATACAGTTTCTAGCTAAAATTTGATGGTTTCGTTGCACTTTCCGAGCCGTAGGGTATCCGATTGGCTTAAAAGTACAAGAAAACACTTCAAAAGTGACGTTTCTGAAGAATTTTAACAGTTTTCTTGTATCTACGAACGCCAGAATGCATAAAATTGACCTAAACCTCTCCTTTTCCTATTCTGAGTCGATTCTGCATGCTTTAAGTGTGTTTGGTGGCTCAGAACCATCAAAAAACGTTGAAATATAGTTCAAATTCAATAAAAATCGACAAAAATACAGTTTCTAGCTAAAATTTGATGGTTTCGTTGCACTTTCCGAGCCCGTAGGGTATCTGATTGGCTTAAAAGTACAAGAAAACACTTCAAAAGTGACGTTTCTGAAGAATTTTAACAATTTTCTTGTATCTACGAACGCCAGAATGCATAAAATTGACCTAAACGTCTCCTTTTTCTATTCTGAGTCGATTCTGCATGCTTTAAGTGTGTTTGGTGGCTCAGAACCATCAAAAAACGTTGAAATATAGTTCAAATTCAATAAAAATCGACAAAAATACAGTTTCTAGCTAAAATTTGATGGTTTCGTTGCACTTTCCGAGCCCGTAGGGTATCTGATTGGCTTAAAAGTACAAGAAAACACTTCAAAAGTGACGTTTCCGAAGAATTTTAACAGTTTTCTTGTATCTACGAACGCCAGAATGCATAAAATTGACCTAAACGTCTCCTTTTCCTATTCTGAGTCGATTCTGCATGCTTTAAGTGTGTTTGGTGGCTCAGAACCATCAAAAAACGTTGAAATATAGTTCAAATTCAATAAAAATCGACAAAAATACAGTTTCTAGCTAAAATTTCATGGTTTCGTTGCACTTTCCGAGCCCGTAGGGTATCTGATTGGCTTAAAAGTACAGGAAAACACTTCAAAAGTGACGTTTCTGAAGAATTTTAACAGTTTTCTTGTATCTACGAACGCCAGAATGCATAAAATTGACCTAAACTTCTCCTTTTCCTATTCTGAGTCGATTCTGCATGCTTTAAGTGTGTTTGGTGGCTCAGAACCATCAAAAAACGTTGAAATATAGTTCAAATTCAATAAAAATCGACAAAAATACAGTTTCTAGCTAAAATTTGATGGTTTCGTTGCACTTTCCGAGCCCATAGGGTATCTGATTTGCTTAAAAGTACAAGAAAACACTTCAAAAGTGACGTTTCTGAAGAATTTTAACAGTTTTCTTGTATCTACGAACGCCAGAATGCATAAAATTGACCTAAACGTCTCCTTTTCCTATTCTGAGTCGATTCTGCATGCTTTAAGTGTGTTTGGTGGCTCAGAACCATCAAAAAACTTTGAAATATAGTTCAAATTCAATAAAAATCGACAAAAATACAGTTTCTAGCTAAAATTTGATGGTTTCGTTGCACTTTCCGAGCCCGTAGGGTATCTGATTGGCTTAAAAGTACAAGAAAACACTTCAAAAGTGACGTTTCTGAAGAATTTTAACAGTTTTCTTGTATCTACGAACGCCAGAATGCATAAAATTGACCTAAACGTCTCCTTTTCCTATTCTGAGTCGATTCTGCATGCTTTAAGTGTGTTTGGTGGCTCAGAGCCATCAAAAAACGTTGAAATATAGTTCAAATTCAATAAAAATCGACAAAAATACAGTTTCTAGCTAAAATTTGATGGTTTCGTTGCACTTTCCGAGCCCGTTGGGTATCTGATTGGCTTAAAAGTACAAGAAAACACTTCAAAAGTGACGTTTCTGAAGAATTTTAACAGTTTTCTTGTATCTACGAACGCCAGAATGCATAAAATTGACCTAAACGTCTCCTTTTCCTATTCTGAGTCGATTCTGCATGCTTTAAGTGTGTTTGGTGGCTCAGAACCATCAAAAAACGTTGAAATATAGTTCAAATTCAATAAAAATCGACAAAAATACAGTTTCTAGCTAAAATTTGATGGTTTCGTTGCACTTTCCGAGCCCGTAGGGTATCTGATTGGCTTAAAAGTACAAGAAAACACTTCAAAAGTGACGTTTCTGAAGAATTTTAACAGTTTTCTTGTATCTACGAACGCCAGAATGCATAAAATTGACCTAAACGTCTCCTTTTCCTATTCTGAGTCGATTCTGCATGCTTTAAGTGTGTTCGGTGGCTCAGAACCATCAAAAAACGTTGAAATATAGTTCAAATTCAATAAAAATCGACAAAAATACAGTTTCTAGCTAAAATTTGATGGTTTCGTTGCACTTTCCGAGCCCGTAGGGTATCTGATTGGCTTAAAAGTACAAGAAAACACTTCAAAAGTGACGTTTCTGAAGAATTTTAACAGTTTTCTTGTATCTACGAACGCCAGAATGCATAAAATTGACCTAAACTTCTCCTTTTCCTATTCTGAGTCGATTCTGCATGCTTTAAGTGTGTTTGGTGGCTCAGAACCATCAAAAAACGTTGAAATATAGTTCAAATTCAATAAAAATCGACAAAAATACAGTTTCTAGCTAAAATTTGATGGTTTCGTTGCACTTTCCGAGCCCGTAGGGTATCTGATTGGCTTAAAAGTACAAGAAAACACTTCAAAAGTGACGTTTCTGAAGAATTTTAACAGTTTTCTTGTATCTACGAACGCCAGAATGCATAAAATTAACCTAAACGTCTCCTTTTCCTATTCTGAGTCGATTCTGCATGCTTTAAGTGTGTTTGGTGGCTCAGAACCATCAAAAAACGTTGAAATATAGTTCAAATTCAATAAAAATCGACAAAAATACAGTTTCTAGCTAAAATTTGATGGTTTCGTTGCACTTTCCGAGCCCGTTGGGTATCTGATTGGCTTAAAAGTACAAGAAAACACTTCAAAAGTGACGTTTCTGAAGAATTTTAACAGTTTTCTTGTATCTACGAACGCCAGAATGCATAAAATTGACCTAAACGTCTCCTTTTCCTATTCCGAGTCGATTCTGCATGCTTTAAGTGTGTTTGGTGGCTCAGAACCATCAAAAAACGTTGAAATATAGTTCAAATTCAATAAAAATCGACAAAAATACAGTTTCTAGCTAAAATTTGATGGTTTCGTTGCACTTTCCGAGCCCGTAGGGTATCTGATTGGCTTAAAAGTACAAGAAAACACTTCAAAAGTGACGTTTCTGAAGAATTTTAACAGTTTTCTTGTATCTACGAACGCCAGAATGCATAAAATTGACCTAAACGTCTCCTTTTCCTATTCTGAGTCGATTCTGCATGCTTTAAGTGTGTTTGGTGGCTCAGAACCATCAAAAAACGTTGAAATATAGTTCAAATTCAATAAAAATCGACAAAAATACAGTTTCTAGCTAAAATTTGATGGTTTCGTTGCACTTTCCGAGCCGTAGGGTATCCGATTGGCTTAAAAGTACAAGAAAACACTTCAAAAGTGACGTTTCTGAAGAATTTTAACAGTTTTCTTGTATCTACGAACGCCAGAATGCATAAAATTGACCTAAACGTCTCCTTTTCCTATTCTGAGTCGATTCTGCATGCTTTAAGTGTGTTTGGTGGCTCAGAAACATCAAAAAACGTTGAAATATAGTTCAAATTCAATAAAAATCGACAAAAATACAGTTTCTAGCTAAAATTTGATGGTTTCGTTGCACTTTCCGAGCCCGTAGGGTATCTGATTGGCTTAAAAGTACAAGAAAACACTTCAAAAGTGACGTTTCTGAAGAATTTTAACAGTTTTCTTGTATCTACGAACGCCAGAATGCATAAAATTGACCTAAACGTCTCCTTTTTCTATTCTGAGTCGATTCTGCATGCTTTAAGTGTGTTTGGTGGCTCAGAACCATCAAAAAACGTTGAAATATAGTTCAAATTCAATAAAAATCGACAAAAATACAGTTTCTAGCTAAAATTTGATGGTTTCGTTGCACTTTCCGAGCCCGTAGGGTATCTGATTGGCTTAAAAGTACAAGAAAACACTTCAAAAGTGACGTTTCTGAAGAATTTTAACAGTTTTCTTGTATCTACGAACGCCAGAATGCATAAAATTGACCTAAACGTCTCCTTTTCCTATTCTGAGTCGATTCTGCATGCTTTAAGTGTGTTTGGTGGCTCAGAACCATCAAAAAACGTTGAAATATAGTTCAAATTCAATAAAAATCGACAAAAATACAGTTTCTAGCTAAAATTTTATGGTTTCGTTGCACTTTCCGAGCCCGTAGGGTATCTGATTGGCTTAAAAGTACAGGAAAACACTTCAAAAGTGACGTTTCTGAAGAATTTTAACAGTTTTCTTGTATCTACGAACCCCAGAATGCATAAAATTGACCTAAACTTCTCCTTTTCCTATTCTGAGTCGATTCTGCATGCTTTAAGTGTGTTTGGTGGCTCAGAACCATCAAAAAACGTTGAAATATAGTTCAAATTCAATAAAAATCGACAAAAATACAGTTTCTAGCTAAAATTTGATGGTTTCGTTGCACTTTCCGAGCCCGTTGGGTATCTGATTGGCTTAAAAGTACAAGAAAGCACTTCAAAAGTGACGTTTCTGAAGAATTTTAACAGTTTTCTTGTATCTACGAACGCCAGAATGCATAAAATTGACCTAAACGTCTCCTTTTCCTATTCTGAGTCGATTCTGCATGCTTTAAGTGTGTTTGGTGGCTCAGAACCATCAAAAAACGTTGAAATATTGTTCAAATTCAATAAAAATCGACAAAAATACAGTTTCTAGCTAAAATTTGATGGTTTCGTTGCACTTTCCGAGCCCGTAGGGTATCTGATTGGCTTAAAAGTACAAGAAAACACTTCAAAAGTGACGTTTCTGAAGAATTTTAACAGTTTTCTTGTATCTACGAACGCCAGAATGCATAAAATTGACCTAAACGTCTCCTTTTCCTATTCTGAGTCCATTCTGCATGCTTTAAGTGTGTTTGGTGGCTCAGAGCCATCAAAAAACGTTGAAATATAGTTCAAATTCAATAAAAATCGACAAAAATACAGTTTCTAGCTAAAATTTGATGGTTTCGTTGCACTTTCCGAGCCCGTAGGGTATCTGATTGGCTTAAAAGTACAAGAAAACACTTCAAAAGTGACGTTTCTGAAGAATTTTAACAGTTTTCTTGTATCTACGAACGCCAGAATGCATAAAATTGACCTAAACGTCTCCTTTTCCTATTCTGAGTCGATTCTGCATGCTTTAAGTGTGTTTGGTGGCTCAGAACCATCAAAAAACGTTGAAATATAGTTCAAATTCAATAAAAATCGACAAAAATACAGTTTCTAGCTAAAATTTGATGGTTTCGTTGCACTTTCCGAGCCCGTTGGGTATCTGATTGGCTTAAAAGTACAAGAAAACACTTCAAAAGTGACGTTTCTGAAGAATTTTAACAGTTTTCTTGTATCTACGAACGCCAGAATGCATAAAATTGACCTAAACGTCTCCTTTTCCTATTCTGAGTCGATTCTGCATGCTTTAAGTGTGTTTGGTGGCTCAGAACCATCAAAAAACGTTGAAATATAGTTCAAATTCAATAAAAATCGACAAAAATACAGTTTCTAGCTAAAATTTGATGGTTTCGTTGCACTTTCCGAGCCCGTAGGGTATCTGATTGGCTTAAAAGTACAAGAAAACACTTCAAAAGTGACGTTTCTGAAGAATTTTAACAGTTTTCTTGTATCTACGAACGCCAGAATGCATAAAATTGACCTAAACGTCTCCTTTTCCTATTCTGAGTCGATTCTGCATGCTTTAAGTGTGTTCGGTGGCTCAGAACCATAAAAAAACGTTGAAATATAGTTCAAATTCAATAAAAATCGACAAAAATACAGTTTCTAGCTAAAATTTGATGGTTTCGTTGCACTTTCCGAGCCCGTAGGGTATCTGATTGGCTTAAAAGTACAAGAAAACACTTCAAAAGTGACGTTTCTGAAGAATTTTAACAGTTTTCTTGTATCTACGAACGCCAGAATGCATAAAATTGACCTAAACGTCTCCTTTTCCTATTCTGAGTCGATTCTGCATGCTTTAAGTGTGTTTGGTGGCTCAGAACCATCAAAAAACGTTGAAATATAGTTCAAATTCAATAAAAATCGACAAAAATACAGTTTCTAGCTAAAATTTTATGGTTTCGTTGCACTTTCCGAGCCCGTAGGGTATCTGATTGGCTTAAAAGTACAAGAAAACACTTCAAAAGTGACGTTTCTGAATAATTTTAACAGTTTTCTTGTATCTACGAACGCCAGAATGCATAAAATTGACCTAAACGTCTCCTTTTCCTATTCTGAGTCGATTCTGCATGCTTTAAGTGTGTTTGGTGGCTCAGAACCATCAAAAAACGTTGAAATATTGTTCAAATTCAATAAAAATCGACAAAAATACAGTTTCTAGCTAAAATTTGATGGTTTCGTTGCACTTTCCGAGCCCGTAGGGTATCTGATTGGCTTAAAAGTACAAGAAAACACTTCAAAAGTGACGTTTCTGAAGAATTTTAACAGTTTTCTTGTATCTACGAACGCCAGAATGCATAAAATTGACCTAAACGTCTCCTTTTCCTATTCTGAGTCCATTCTGCATGCTTTAAGTGTGTTTGGTGGCTCAGAACCATCAAAAAACGTTGAAATATAGTTCAAATTCAATAAAAATTGACAAAAATACAGTTTCTAGCTAAAATTTGATGGTTTCGTTGCACTTTCCGAGCCCGTAGGGTATCTGATTGGCTTAAAAGTACAAGAAAACACTTCAAAAGTGACGTTTCTGAAGAATTTTAACAGTTTTCTTGTATCTACGAACGCCAGAATGCATAAAATTGACCTAAACGTCTCCTTTTCCTATTCTGAGTCGATTCTGCATGCTTTAAGTGTGTTTGGTGGCTCAGAACCATCAAAAAACGTTGAAATATAGTTAAAATTCAATAAAAATCGACAAAAATACAGTTTCTAGCTAAAATTTGATGGTTTCGTTGCACTTTCCGAGCCCGTTGGGTATCTGATTGGCTTAAAAGTACAAGAAAACACTTCAAAAGTGACGTTTCTGAAGAATTTTAACAGTTTTGTTGTATCTACGAACGTCAGAATGCATAAAATTGACCTAAACGTCTCCTTTTCCTATTCTGAGTCGATTCTGCATGCTTTAAGTGTGTTTGGTGGCTCAGAACCATCAAAAAACGTTGAAATATAGTTCAAATTCAATAAAAATCGACAAAAATACAGTTTCTAGCTAAAATTTGATGGTTTCGTTGCACTTTCCGAGCCCGTAGGGTATCTGATTGGCTTAAAAGTACAAGAAAACACTTCAAAAGTGACGTTTCTGAAGAATTTTAACAGTTTTCTTGTATCTACGAACGCCAGAATGCATAAAATTGACCTAAACGTCTCCTTTTCCTATTCTGAGTCGATTCTGCATGCTTTAAGTGTGTTCGGTGGCTCAGAACCATCAAAAAACATTGAAATATAGTTCAAATTCAATAAAAATCGACAAAAATACAGTTTCTAGCTAAAATTTGATGGTTTCGTTGCACTTTCCGAGCCCGTTGGGTATCTGATTGGCTTAAAAGTACAAGAAAACACTTCAAAAGTGACGTTTCTGAAGAATTTTAACAGTTTTCTTGTATCTACGAACGCCAGAATGCATAAAATTGACCTAAACGTCTCCTTTTCCTATTCTGAGTCGATTCTGCATGCTTTAAGTGTGTTTGGTGGCTCAGAACCATCAAAAAACGTTGAAATATAGTTCAAATTCAATAAAAATCGACAAAAATACAGTTTCTAGCTAAAATTTGATGGTTTCGTTGCACTTTCCGAGCCCGTAGGGTATCTGATTGGCTTAAAAGTACAAGAAAACACTTCAAAAGTGACGTTTCTTTAGAATTTTAACAGTTTTCTTGTATCTACGAACGCCAGAATGCATAAAATTGACCTAAACGTCTCCTTTTCCTATTCTGAGTCGATTCTGCATGCTTTAAGTGTGTTTGGTGGCTCAGAACCATCAAAAAACGTTGAAATATAGTTCAAATTCAATAAAAATCGACAAAAATACAGTTTCTAGCTAAAATTTGATGGTTTCGTTGCACTTTCCGAGCCCGTAGGGTATCTGATTGGCTTAAAAGTACAAGAAAACACTTCAAAAGTGACGTTTCTGAAGAATTTTAACAGTTTTCTTGTATCTACGAACGCCAGAATGCATAAAATTGACCTAAACGTCTCCTTTTCCTATTCTGAGTCGATTCTGCATGCTTTAAGTGTGTTTGGTGGCTCAGAACCATCAAAAAACGTTGAAATATAGTTCAAATTCAATAAAAATCGACAAAAATACAGTTTCTAGCTAAAATTTGATGGTTTCGTTGCACTTTCCGAGCCCGTAGGTTATCTGATTGGCTTAAAAGTACAAGAAAACACTTCAAAAGTGACGTTTCTGAAGAATTTTAACAGTTTTCTTGTATCTACGAACGCCAGAATGCATAAAATTGACCTAAACGTCTCCTTTTCCTATTCTGAGTCGATTCTGCATGCTTTAAGTGTGTTTGGTGGCTCAGAACCATCAAAAAACGTTGAAATATAGTTCAAATTCAATAAAAATCGACAAAAATACAGTTTCTAGCTAAAATTTGATGGTTTCGTTGCACTTTCCGAGCCCGTAGGGTATCTGATTGGCTTAAAAGTACAAGAAAACACTTCAAAAGTGACGTTTCTGAAGAATTTTAACAGTTTTCTTGTATCTACGAACGCCAGAATGCATAAAATTGACCTAAACGTCTCCTTTTCCTATTCTGAGTCGATTCTGCATGCTTTAAGTGTGTTTGGTGGCTCAGAACCATCAAAAAACGTTGAAATATAGTTCAAATTCAATAAAAATCGACAAAAATACAGTTTCTAGCTAAAATTTGATGGTTTCGTTGCACTTTCCGAGCCCGTAGGGTATCTGATTGGCTTAAAAGTACAAGAAAACACTTCAAAAGTGACGTTTCTGAAGAATTTTAACAGTTTTCTTGTATCTACGAACGCCAGAATGCATAAAATTGACCTAAACGTCTCCTTTTCCTATTCTGAGTCGATTCTGCATGCTTTAAGTGTGTTTGGTGGTCTACTCGTTCAAAAAACGTTGAAATATAGTTCAAATTCAATAAAAATCGACAAAAATACAGTTTCTAGCTAAAATTTGATGGTTTCGTTGCACTTTCCGAGCCCGTAGGGTATCTGGTTGGCTTAAAAGTACAAGAAAACACTTCAAAAGTGACGTTTCTGAAGAATTTTAACAGTTTTCTTGTATCTACGAACGCCAGAATGCATAAAATTGACCTAAACGTCTCCTTTTCCTATTCTGAGTCGATTCTGCATGCTTTAAGTGTGTTTGGTG
>NW_026972689.1:0-47677 GCF_036711695.1 Zophobas morio | reverse complement strand
AAAATTTGATGGTTTCGTTGCACTTTCCGAGCCCGTAGGGTATCTGATTGGCTTAAAAGTACAAGAAAACACTTCAAAAGTGACGTTTCTGAAGAATTTTAACAGTTTTCTTGTATCTACGAACGCCAGAATGCATAAAATTGACCTAAACGTCTCCTTTTCCTATTCTGAGTCGATTCTGCATGCTTTAAGTGTGTTTGGTGGCTCAGAACCATCAAAAAACGTTGAAATATAGTTCAAATTCAATAAAAATCGACAAAAATACAGTTTCTAGCTAAAATTTAATGGTTTCGTTGCACTTTCCGAGCCCGTAGGGTATCTGATTGGCCTAAAAGTACAAGAAAACACTTCAAAAGTGACGTTTCTGAAGAATTTTAACAGTTTTCTTGTATCAACGAACGCCAGAATGCATAAAATTGACCTAAACGTCTCCTTTTCCTATTCTGAGTCGATTCTGCATGCTTTAAGTGTGTTTGGTGGCTCAGAACCATCAAAAAACGTTGAAATATAGTTCAAATTCAATAAAAATCGACAAAAATACAGTTTCTAGCTAAAATTTGATGGTTTCGTTGCACTTTCCGAGCCCGTAGGGTCTCTGATTGGCTTAAAAGTACAAGAAAACACTTCAAAAGTGACGTTTCTGAAGAATTTTAACAGTTTTCTTGTATCTACGAACGCCAGAATGCATAAAATTGACCTAAACGTCTCCTTTTCATATTCTGAGTCGATTCTGCATGCTTTAAGTGTGTTTGGTGGCTCAGAACCATCAAAAAACTTTGAAATATAGTTCAAATTCAATAAAAATCGACAAAAATACAGTTCCTAGCTAAAATTTGATGGTTTCGTTGGACTTTCCGAGCCCGTAGGGTATCTGATTGGCTTAAAAGTACAAGAAAACACTTCAAAAGTGACGTTTCTGAAGAATTTTAACAGTTTTCTTGTATCTACGAACGCCAGAATGCATAAAATTGACCTAAACGTCTCCTTTTGCTATTCCGAGTCGATTCTGCATGCTTTAAGTGTGTTTGGTGGCTCAGAACCATCAAAAAACGTTGAAATATAGTTCAAATTCAATAAAAATCGACAAAAATACAGTTTCTAGCTAAAATTTGATGGTTTCGTTGCACTTTCCGAACCCGTAGGGTATCTGATTGGCTTAAAAGTACAAGAAAACACTTCAAAAGTGACGTTTCTGAAGAATTTTAACAGTTTTCTTGTATCTACGAACGCCAGTATGCATAAAATTGACCTAAACGTCTCCTTTTCCTATTCTGAGTCGATTCTGCATGCTTTAAGTGTGTTTGGTGGCTCAGAACCATCAAAAAACGTTGAAATATAGTTCAAATTCAATAAAAATCGACAAAAATACAGTTTCTAGCTAAAATTTGATGGTTTCGTTGCACTTTCCGAGCCCGTAGGGTATCTGATTGGCTTAAAAGTACAAGAAAACACTTCAAAAGTGACGTTTCTGAAGAATTTTAACAGTTTTCTTGTATCTACGAACGCCAGAATGCATAAAATTGACCTAAACGTCTCCTTTTCCTATTCTGAGTCGATTCTGCATGCTTTAAGTGTGTTTGGTGGCTCAGAACCATCAAAAAACGTTGAAATATAGTTCAAATTCAATAAAAATCGACAAAAATACAGTTTCTAGCTAAAATTTGATGGTTTCGTTGCACTTTCCGCGCCCGTAGGGTATCTGATTGGCTTAAAAGTACAAGAAAACACTTCAAAAGTGACGTTTCTGAAGAATTTTAACAGTTTTCTTGTATCTACGAACGCCAGAATGCATAAAATTGACCTAAACGTCTCCTTTTCCTATTCTGAGTCGATTCTGCATGCTTTAAGTGTGTTTGGTGGCTCAGAACCATCAAAAAACGTTGAAATATAGTTCAAATTCAATAAAAATCGACAAAAATACAGTTTCTAGCTAAAATTTGATGGTTTCGTTGCACTTTCCGAGCCCGTAGGGTATCTGATTATCTTAAAAGTACAAGAAAACACTTCAAAAGTGACGTTTCTGAAGAATTTTAACAGTTTTCTTGTATCTACGAACGCCAGAATGCATAAAATTGACCTAAACGTCTCCTTTTCCTATTCTGAGTCGATTCTGCATGCTTTAAGTGTGTTTGGTGGCTCAGAACCATCAAAAAACATTGAAATATAGTTCAAATTCAATAAAAATCGACAAAAATACAGTTTCTAGCTAAAATTTGATGGTTTCGTTGCACTTTCCGAGCCCGTAGGGTATCTGATTGGCTTAAAAGTACAAGAAAACACTTCAAAAGTGACGTTTCTGAAGAATTTTAACAGTTTTCTTGTATCTACGAACGCCAGAATGCATAAAATTGACCTAAACGTCTCCTTTTCCTATTCTGAGTCGATTCTGCATGCTTTAAGTGTGTTTGGTGGCTCAGAACCATCAAAAAACGTTGAAATATAGTTCAAATTCAATAAAAATCGACAAAAATACAGTTTCCAGCTAAAATTTGATGGTTTCGTTGCACTTTCCGAGCCCGTAGGGTATCTGATTGGCTTAAAAGTACAAGAAAACACTTCAAAAGTGACGTTTCTGAAGAATTTTAACAGTTTTCTTGTATCTACGAACGCCAGAATGCATAAAATTGACCTAAACGTCTCCTTTTCCTATTCTGAGTCGATTCTGCATGCTTTAAGTGTGTTTGGTGGCTCAGAACCATCAAAAAACGTTGAAATATAGTTCAAATTCAATAAAAATCGACAAAAATACAGTTTCTAGCTAAAATTTGATGGTTTCGTTGCACTTTCCGAGCCCGTAGGGTCTCTGATTGGCTTAAAAGTACAAGAAAACACTTCAAAAGTGACGTTTCTGAAGAATTTTAACAGTTTTCTTGTATCTACGAACGCCAGAATGCATAAAATTGACCTAAACGTCTCCTTTTCATATTCTGAGTCGATTCTGCATGCTTTAAGTGTGTTTGGTGGCTCAGAACCATCAAAAAACTTTGAAATATAGTTCAAATTCAATTAAAATCGACAAAAATACAGTTTCTAGCTAAAATTTGATGGTTTCGTTGCACTTTCCGAGCCCGTAGGGTATCTGATTGGCTTAAAAGTACAAGAAAACACTTCAAAAGTGACGTTTCTGAAGAATTTTAACAGTTTTCTTGTATCTACGAACGCCAGAATGCATAAAATTGACCTAAACGTCTCCTTTTCCTATTCTGAGTCGATTCTGCATGCTTTAAGTGTGTTTGGTGGCTCAGAACCATCAAAAAACGTTGAAATATAGTTCAAATTCAATAAAAATCGACAAAAATACAGTTTCTAGCTAAAATTTGATGGTTTCGTTGCACTTTCCGCGCCCGTAGGGTATCTGATTGGCTTAAAAGTACAAGAAAACACTTCAAAAGTGACGTTTCTGAAGAATTTTAACAGTTTTCTTGTATCTGCGAACGCCAGAATGCATAAAATTGACCTAAACGTCTCCTTTTCCTATTCTGAGTCGATTCTACATGCTTTAAGTGTGTTTGGTGGCTCAGAACCATCAAAAAACGGTGAAATATAGTTCAAATTCAATAAAAATCGACAAAAATACAGTTTCTAGCTAAAATTTGATGGTTTCGTTGCACTTTCCGAGCCCGTAGGGTATCTGATTGGCTTAAAAGTACAAGAAAACACTTCAAAAGTGACGTTTCTGAAGAATTTTAACAGTTTTCTTGTATCTACGAACGCCAGAATGCATAAAATTGACCTAAACGTCTCCTTTTCCTATTCTGAGTCGATTCTGCATGCTTTAAGTGTGTTTGGTGGCTCAGAACCATCAAAAAACCTTGAAATATAGTTCAAATTCAATAAAAATCGACAAAAATACAGTTTCTAGCTAAAATTTGATGGTTTCGTTGCACTTTCCGAGCCCGTTGGGTATCTGATTGGCTTAAAAGTACAAGAAAACACTTCAAAAGTGACGTTTCTGAAGAATTTTAACAGTTTTCTTGTATCTACGAACGCCAGAATGCATAAAGTTGACCTAAACGTCTCCTTTTCCTATTCTGAGTCGATTCTGCATGCTTTAAGTGTGTTTGGTGGCTCAGAACCATCAAAAAACGTTGAAATATAGTTCAAATTCAATAAAAATCGACAAAAATACAGTTTCTAGCTAAAATTTGATGGTTTCGTTGCACTCTCCGAGCCCGTAGGGTATCTGATTGGCTTAAAAGTACAAGAAAACACTTCAAAAGTGACGTTTCTGAAGAATTTTAACAGTTTTCTTGTATCTACGAACGCCAGAATGCATAAAATTGACCTAAACGTCTCCTTTTCCTATTCTGAGTCGATTCTGCATGCTTTAAGTGTGTTTGGTGGCTCAGAACCATCAAAAAACGTTGAAATATAGTTCAAATTCAATAAAAATCGACAAAAATACAGTTTCTAGCTAAAATTTGATGGTTTCGTTGCACTTTCCGAGCCCGTAGGGTATCTGATTGGCTTAAAAGTACAAGAAAACACTTCAAAAGTGACGTTTCTGAAGAATTTTAACAGTTTTCTTGTATCTACGAACGCCAGAATGCATAAAATTGACCTAAACGTCTCCTTTTGCTATTCTGAGTCGATTCTGCATGCTTTAAGTGTGTTTGGTGGCTCAGAACCATCAAAAAACGTTGAAATATAGTTCAAATTCAATAAAAATCGACAAAAATACAGTTTCTAGCTAAAATTTGATGGTTTCGTTGCACTTTCCGAGCCCGTAGGGTATCTGATTGGCTTAAAAGTACAAGAAAACACTTCAAAAGTGACGTTTCTGAAGAATTTTAACAGTTTTCTTGTATCTACGAACGCCAGAATGCATAAAATTGACCTAAACGTCTCCTTTTCCTATTCTGAGTCGATTCTGCATGCTTTAAGTGTGTTTGGTGGCTCAGAACCGTCAAAAAACGTTGAAATATAGTTCAAATTCAATAAAAATCGACAAAAATACAGTTTCTAGCTGAAATTTGATGGTTTCGTTGCACTTTCCGAGCCCATAGGGTATCTGATTGGCTTAAAAGTACAAGAAAACACTTCAAAAGTGACGTTTCTGAAGAATTTTAACAGTTTTCTTGTATCTACGAACGCCAGAATGCATAAAATTGACCTAAACGTCTCCTTTTCCTATTCTGAGTCGATTCTGCATGCTTTAAGTGTGTTTGGTGGCTCAGAACCATCAAAAAACGTTGAAATATAGTTCAAATTCAATAAAAATCGACAAAAATACAGTTTCTAGCTAAAATTTGATGGTTTCGTTGCACTTTCCGAGCCCGTAGGGTATCTGATTGGCTTAAAAGGACAAGAAAACACTTCAAAAGTGACGTTTCTGAAGAATTTTAACAGTTTTCTTGTATCTACGAACGCCAGAATGCATAAAATTGACCTAAACGTCTCCTTTTCCTATTCTGAGTCGATTCTGCATGCTTTAAGTGTGTTTGGTGGCTCAGAACCATCAAAAAACATTGAAATATAGTTCAAATTCAATAAAAATCGACAAAAATACAGTTTCTAGCTAAAATTTGATGGTTTCGTTGCACTTTCCGAGCCCGTAGGGTATCTGATTGGCTTAAAAGTACAAGAAAACACTTCAAAAGTGACGTTTCTGAAGAATTTTAACAGTTTTCTTGTATCTACGAACGCCAGAATGCATAAAATTGACCTAAACGTCTCCTTTTCCTATTCTGAGTCGATTCTGCATGCTTTAAGTGTGTTTGGTGGCTCAGAACCATCAAAAAACGTTGAAATATAGTTCAAATTCAATAAAAATCGACAAAAATACAGTTTCTAGCTAAAATTTGATGGTTTCGTTGCACTTTCCGAGCCCGTGGGGTATCTGATTGGCTTAAAAGTACAAGAAAACACTTCAAAAGTGACGTTTCTGAAGAATTTTAACAGTTTTCTTGTATCTACGAACGCCAGAATGCATAAAATTGACCTAAACGTCTCCTTTTCCTATTCTGAGTCGATTCTGGATGCTTTAAGTGTGTTTGGTGGCTCAGAACCATCAAAAAACGTTGAAATATAGTTCAAATTCAATAAAAATCGACAAAAATACAGTTTCTAGCTAAAATTTAATGGTTTCGTTGCACTTTCCGAGCCCGTAGGGTATCTGATTGGCCTAAAAGTACAAGAAAACACTTCAAAAGTGACGTTTCTGAAGAATTTTAACAGTTTTCTTGTATCTACGAACGCCAGAATGCATAAAATTGACCTAAACGTCTCCTTTTCCTATTCTGAGTCGATTCTGCATGCTTTAAGTGTGTTTGGTGGCTCAGAACCATCAAAAAACGTTGAAATATAGTTCAAATTCAATAAAAATCGACAAAAATACAGTTTCTAGCTAAAATTTGATGGTTTCGTTGCACTTTCCGAGCCCGTAGGGTCTCTGATTGGCTTAAAAGTACAAGAAAACACTTCAAAAGTGACGTTTCTGAAGAATTTTAACAGTTTTCTTGTATCTACGAACGCCAGAATGCATAAAATTGACCTAAACGTCTCCTTTTCATATTCTGAGTCGATTCTGCATGCTTTAAGTGTGTTTGGTGGCTCAGAACCATCAAAAAACTTTGAAATATAGTTCAAATTCAATAAAAATCGACAAAAATACAGTTTCTAGCTAAAATTTTATGGTTTCGTTGCACTTTCCGAGCCCGTAGGGTATCTGATTGGCTTAAAAGTACAAGAAAACACTTCAAAAGTGACGTTTCTGAAGAATTTTAACAGTTTTCTTGTATCTACGAACGCCAGAATGCATAAAATTGACCTAAACGTCTCCTTTTGCTATTCCGAGTCGATTCTGCATGCTTTAAGTGTGTTTGGTGGCTCAGAACCATCAAAAAACGTTGAAATATAGTTCAAATTCAATAAAAATCGACAAAAATACAGTTTCTAGCTAAAATTTGATGGTTTCGTTGCACTTTCCGAACCCGTAGGGTATCTGATTGGCTTAAAAGTACAAGAAAACACTTCAAAAGTGACGTTTCTGAAGAATTTTAACAGTTTTCTTGTATCTACGAACGCCAGTATGCATAAAATTGACCAAAACGTCTCCTTTTCCTATTCTGAGTCGATTCTGCATGCTTTAAGTGTGTTTGGTGGCTCAGAACCATCAAAAAACGTTGAAATATAGTTCAAATTCAATAAAAATCGACAAAAATACAGTTTCTAGCTAAAATTTGATGGTTTCGTTGCACTTTCCGAGCCCGTAGGGTATCTGATTGGCTTAAAAGTACAAGAAAACACTTCAAAAGTGACGTTTCTGAAGAATTTTAACAGTTTTCTTGTATCTACGAACGCCAGAATGCATAAAATTGACCTAAACGTCTCCTTTTCCTATTCTGAGTCGATTCTGCATGCTTTAAGTGTGTTTGGTGGCTCAGAACCATCAAAAAACTTTGAAATATAGTTCAAATTCAATAAAAATCGACAAAAATACAGTTTCTAGCTAAAATTTGATGGTTTCGTTGCACTTTCCGAGCCCGTAGGGTATCTGATTGGCTTAAAAGTACAAGAAAACACTTCAAAAGTGACGTTTCTGAAGAATTTTAACAGTTTTCTTGTATCTACGAACGCCAGAATGCATAAAATTGACCTAAACGTCTCCTTTTCCTATTCTGAGTCGATTCTGCATGCTTTAAGTGTGTTTGGTGGCTCAGAACCATCAAAAAACGTTGAAATATAGTTCAAATTCAATAAAAATCGACAAAAATACAGTTTCTAGCTAAAATTTGATGGTTTCGTTGCACTTTCCGAGCCCGTTGGGTATCTGATTGGCTTAAAAGTACAAGAAAACACTTCAAAAGTGACGTTTCTGAAGAATTTTAACAGTTTTCTTGTATCTACGAACGCCAGAATGCATAAAATTGACCTAAACGTCTCCTTTTCCTATTCTGAGTCGATTCTGCATGCTTTAAGTGTGTTTGGTGGCTCAGAACCATCAAAAAACGTTGAAATATAGTTCAAATTCAATAAAAATCGACAAAAATACAGTTTCTAGCTAAAATTTGATGGTTTCGTTGCACTTTCCGAGCCCGTAGGGTATCTGATTGGCTTAAAAGTATAAGAAAACACTTCAAAAGTGACGTTTCTGAAGAATTTTAACAGTTTTCTTGTATCTACGAACGCCAGAATGCATAAAATTGACCTAAACGTCTCCTTTTCCTATTCTGAGTCGATTCTGCATGCTTTAAGTGTGTTTGGTGGCTCAGAACCATCAAAAAACGTTGAAATATAGTTCAAATTCAATAAAAATCGACAAAAATACAGTTTCTAGCTAAAATTTGATGGTTTCGTTGCACTTTCCGAGCCCGTAGGTTATCTGATTGGCTTAAAAGTACAAGAAAACACTTCAAAAGTGACGTTTCTGAAGAATTTTAACAGTTTTCTTGTTTCTACGAACGCCAGAATGCATAAAATTGACCTAAACGTCTCCTTTTCCTATTCTGAGTCGATTCTACATGCTTTAAGTGTGTTTGGTGGCTCAGAACCATCAAAAAACGTTGAAATATAGTTCAAATTCAATAAAAATCGACAAAAATACAGTTTCTAGCTAAAATTTGATGGTTTCGTTGCACTTTCCGAGCCCGTAGGGTATCTGATTGGCTTAAAAGTACAAGAAAACACTTCAAAAGTGACGTTTCTGAAGAATTTTAACAGTTTTCTTGTATCTACGAACGCCAGAATGCATAAAATTGACCTAAACGTCTCCTTTTCCTATTCTGAGTCGATTCTGCATGCTTTAAGTGTGTTTGGTGGCTCAGAACCATCAAAAAACGTTGAAATATAGTTCAAATTCAATAAAAATCGACAAAAATACAGTTTCTAGCTAAAATTTGATGGTTTCGTTGCACTTTCCGAGCCCGTAGGATATCTGATTGGCTTAAAAGTACAAGAAAACACTTCAAAAGTGACGTTTCTGAAGAATTTTAACAGTTTTCTTGTATCTACGAACGCCAGAATGCATAAAATTGACCTAAACGTCTCCTTTTCCTATTCTGAGTCGATTCTGCATGCTTTAAGTGTGTTTGGTGGCTCAGAACCATCAAAAAACGTTGAAATATAGTTCAAATTCAATAAAAATCGACAAAAATACAGTTTCTAGCTAAAATTTGATGGTTTCGTTGCACTTTCCGAGCCCGTAGGGTATCTGATTGGCTTAAAAGTACAAGAAAACACTTCAAAAGTGACGTTTCTGAAGAATTTTAACAGTTTTCTTGTATCTACGAACGCCAGAATGCATAAAATTGACCTAAACGTCTCCTTTTCCTATTCTGAGTCGATTCTGCATGCTTTAAGTGTGTTTGGTGGCTCAGAACCATCAAAAAACGTTGAAATATAGTTCAAATTCAATAAAAATCGACAAAAATACAGTTTCTAGCTAAAATTTGATGGTCTCGTTGCACTTTCCGAGCCCGTAGGGTATCTGATTGGCTTAAAAGTACAAGAAAACACTTCAAAAGTGACGTTTCTGAAGAATTTTAACAGTTTTCTTGTATCTACGAACGCCAGAATGCATAAAATTGACCTAAACGTCTCCTTTTCCTATTCTGAGTCGATTCTGCATGCTTTAAGTGTGTTTGGTGGCTCAGAACCATCAAAAAACGTTGAAATATAGTTCAAATTCAATAAAAATCGACAAAAATACAGTTTCTAGCTAAAATTTGATGGTTTCGTTGCACTTTCCGAGCCCGTAGGGTATCTGATTGGCTTAAAAGTATAAGAAAACACTTCAAAAGTGACGTTTCTGAAGAATTTTAACAGTTTTCTTGTATCTACGAACGCCAGAATGCATAAAATTGACCTAAACGTCTCCTTTTCCTATTCTGAGTCGATTCTGCATGCTTTAAGTGTGTTTGGTGGCTCAGAACCATCAAAAAACGTTGAAATATAGTTCAAATTCAATAAAAATCGACAAAAATACAGTTTCTAGCTAAAATTTGATGGTTTCGTTGCACTTTCCGAGCCCGTAGGTTATCTGATTGGCTTAAAAGTACAAGAAAACACTTCAAAAGTGACGTTTCTGAAGAATTTTAACAGTTTTCTTGTTTCTACGAACGCCAGAATGCATAAAATTGACCTAAACGTCTCCTTTTCCTATTCTGAGTCGATTCTACATGCTTTAAGTGTGTTTGGTGGCTCAGAACCATCAAAAAACGTTGAAATATAGTTCAAATTCAATAAAAATCGACAAAAATACAGTTTCTAGCTAAAATTTGATGGTTTCGTTGCACTTTCCGAGCCCGTAGGGTATCTGATTGGCTTAAAAGTACAAGAAAACACTTCAAAAGTGACGTTTCTGAAGAATTTTAACAGTTTTCTTGTATCTACGAACGCCAGAATGCATAAAATTGACCTAAACGTCTCCTTTTCCTATTCTGAGTCGATTCTGCATGCTTTAAGTGTGTTTGGTGGCTCAGAACCATCAAAAAACGTTGAAATATAGTTCAAATTCAATAAAAATCGACAAAAATACAGTTTCTAGCTAAAATTTGATGGTTTCGTTGCACTTTCCGAGCCCGTAGGATATCTGATTGGCTTAAAAGTACAAGAAAACACTTCAAAAGTGACGTTTCTGAAGAATTTTAACAGTTTTCTTGTATCTACGAACGCCAGAATGCATAAAATTGACCTAAACGTCTCCTTTTCCTATTCTGAGTCGATTCTGCATGCTTTAAGTGTGTTTGGTGGCTCAGAACCATCAAAAAACGTTGAAATATAGTTCAAATTCAATAAAAATCGACAAAAATACAGTTTCTAGCTAAAATTTGATGGTTTCGTTGCACTTTCCGAGCCCGTAGGGTATCTGATTGGCTTAAAAGTACAAGAAAACACTTCAAAAGTGACGTTTCTGAAGAATTTTAACAGTTTTCTTGTATCTACGAACGCCAGAATGCATAAAATTGACCTAAACGTCTCCTTTTCCTATTCTGAGTCGATTCTGCATGCTTTAAGTGTGTTTGGTGGCTCAGAACCATCAAAAAACGTTGAAATATAGTTCAAATTCAATAAAAATCGACAAAAATACAGTTTCTAGCTAAAATTTGATGGTTTCGTTGCACTTTCCGAGCCCGTTGGGTATCTGATTGGCTTAAAAGTACAAGAAAACACTTCAAAAGTGACGTTTCTGAAGAATTTTAACAGTTTTCTTGTATCTACGAACGCCAGAATGCATAAAATTGACCTAAACGTCTCCTTTTCCTATTCTGAGTCGATTCTGCATGCTTTAAGTGTGTTTGGTGGCTCAGAACCATCAAAAAACGTTGAAATATAGTTCAAATTCAATAAAAATCGACAAAAATACAGTTTCTAGCTAAAATTTGATGGTTTCGTTGCACTTTCCGAGCCCGTAGGGTATCTGATTGGCTTAAAAGTATAAGAAAACACTTCAAAAGTGACGTTTCTGAAGAATTTTAACAGTTTTCTTGTATCTACGAACGCCAGAATGCATAAAATTGACCTAAACGTCTCCTTTTCCTATTCTGAGTCGATTCTGCATGCTTTAAGTGTGTTTGGTGGCTCAGAACCATCAAAAAACGTTGAAATATAGTTCAAATTCAATAAAAATCGACAAAAATACAGTTTCTAGCTAAAATTTGATGGTTTCGTTGCACTTTCCGAGCCCGTAGGTTATCTGATTGGCTTAAAAGTACAAGAAAACACTTCAAAAGTGACGTTTCTGAAGAATTTTAACAGTTTTCTTGTTTCTACGAACGCCAGAATGCATAAAATTGACCTAAACGTCTCCTTTTCCTATTCTGAGTCGATTCTACATGCTTTAAGTGTGTTTGGTGGCTCAGAACCATCAAAAAACGTTGAAATATAGTTCAAATTCAATAAAAATCGACAAAAATACAGTTTCTAGCTAAAATTTGATGGTTTCGTTGCACTTTCCGAGCCCGTAGGGTATCTGATTGGCTTAAAAGTACAAGAAAACACTTCAAAAGTGACGTTTCTGAAGAATTTTAACAGTTTTCTTGTATCTACGAACGCCAGAATGCATAAAATTGACCTAAACGTCTCCTTTTCCTATTCTGAGTCGATTCTGCATGCTTTAAGTGTGTTTGGTGGCTCAGAACCATCAAAAAACGTTGAAATATAGTTCAAATTCAATAAAAATCGACAAAAATACAGTTTCTAGCTAAAATTTGATGGTTTCGTTGCACTTTCCGAGCCCGTAGGATATCTGATTGGCTTAAAAGTACAAGAAAACACTTCAAAAGTGACGTTTCTGAAGAATTTTAACAGTTTTCTTGTATCTACGAACGCCAGAATGCATAAAATTGACCTAAACGTCTCCTTTTCCTATTCTGAGTCGATTCTGCATGCTTTAAGTGTGTTTGGTGGCTCAGAACCATCAAAAAACGTTGAAATATAGTTCAAATTCAATAAAAATCGACAAAAATACAGTTTCTAGCTAAAATTTGATGGTTTCGTTGCACTTTCCGAGCCCGTAGGGTATCTGATTGGCTTAAAAGTACAAGAAAACACTTCAAAAGTGACGTTTCTGAAGAATTTTAACAGTTTTCTTGTATCTACGAACGCCAGAATGCATAAAATTGACCTAAACGTCTCCTTTTCCTATTCTGAGTCGATTCTGCATGCTTTAAGTGTGTTTGGTGGCTCAGAACCATCAAAAAACGTTGAAATATAGTTCAAATTCAATAAAAATCGACAAAAATACAGTTTCTAGCTAAAATTTGATGGTCTCGTTGCACTTTCCGAGCCCGTAGGGTATCTGATTGGCTTAAAAGTACAAGAAAACACTTCAAAAGTGACGTTTCTGAAGAATTTTAACAGTTTTCTTGTATCTACGAACGCCAGAATGCATAAAATTGACCTAAACGTCTCCTTTTCCTATTCTGAGTCGATTCTGCATGCTTTAAGTGTGTTTGGTGGCTCAGAACCATCAAAAAACGTTGAAATATAGTTCAAATTCAATAAAAATCGACAAAAATACAGTTTCTAGCTAAAATTTGATGGTTTCGTTGCACTTTCCGAGCCCGTAGGGTATCTGATTGGCTTAAAAGTATAAGAAAACACTTCAAAAGTGACGTTTCTGAAGAATTTTAACAGTTTTCTTGTATCTACGAACGCCAGAATGCATAAAATTGACCTAAACGTCTCCTTTTCCTATTCTGAGTCGATTCTGCATGCTTTAAGTGTGTTTGGTGGCTCAGAACCATCAAAAAACGTTGAAATATAGTTCAAATTCAATAAAAATCGACAAAAATACAGTTTCTAGCTAAAATTTGATGGTTTCGTTGCACTTTCCGAGCCCGTAGGTTATCTGATTGGCTTAAAAGTACAAGAAAACACTTCAAAAGTGACGTTTCTGAAGAATTTTAACAGTTTTCTTGTTTCTACGAACGCCAGAATGCATAAAATTGACCTAAACGTCTCCTTTTCCTATTCTGAGTCGATTCTACATGCTTTAAGTGTGTTTGGTGGCTCAGAACCATCAAAAAACGTTGAAATATAGTTCAAATTCAATAAAAATCGACAAAAATACAGTTTCTAGCTAAAATTTGATGGTTTCGTTGCACTTTCCGAGCCCGTAGGGTATCTGATTGGCTTAAAAGTACAAGAAAACACTTCAAAAGTGACGTTTCTGAAGAATTTTAACAGTTTTCTTGTATCTACGAACGCCAGAATGCATAAAATTGACCTAAACGTCTCCTTTTCCTATTCTGAGTCGATTCTGCATGCTTTAAGTGTGTTTGGTGGCTCAGAACCATCAAAAAACGTTGAAATATAGTTCAAATTCAATAAAAATCGACAAAAATACAGTTTCTAGCTAAAATTTGATGGTTTCGTTGCACTTTCCGAGCCCGTAGGATATCTGATTGGCTTAAAAGTACAAGAAAACACTTCAAAAGTGACGTTTCTGAAGAATTTTAACAGTTTTCTTGTATCTACGAACGCCAGAATGCATAAAATTGACCTAAACGTCTCCTTTTCCTATTCTGAGTCGATTCTGCATGCTTTAAGTGTGTTTGGTGGCTCAGAACCATCAAAAAACGTTGAAATATAGTTCAAATTCAATAAAAATCGACAAAAATACAGTTTCTAGCTAAAATTTGATGGTTTCGTTGCACTTTCCGAGCCCGTAGGGTATCTGATTGGCTTAAAAGTACAAGAAAACACTTCAAAAGTGACGTTTCTGAAGAATTTTAACAGTTTTCTTGTATCTACGAACGCCAGAATGCATAAAATTGACCTAAACGTCTCCTTTTCCTATTCTGAGTCGATTCTGCATGCTTTAAGTGTGTTTGGTGGCTCAGAACCATCAAAAAACGTTGAAATATAGTTCAAATTCAATAAAAATCGACAAAAATACAGTTTCTAGCTAAAATTTGATGGTTTCGTTGCACTTTCCGAGTCCGTAGGGTATCTGATTGGCTTAAAAGTACAAGAAAACACATCAAAAGTGACGTTTCTGAAGAATTTTAACAGTTTTCTTGTATCTACGAACGCCAGAATGCATAAAATTGACCTAAACGTCTCCTTTTCCTATTCTGAGTCGATTCTGCATGCTTTAAGTGTGTTTGGTGGCTCAGAACCATCAAAAAACGTTGAAATATAGTTCAAATTCAATAAAAATCGACAAAAATACAGTTTCTAGCTAAAATTTGATGGTTTCGTTGCACTTTCCGAGCCCGTAGGGTATCTGATTGGCTTAAAAGTACAAGAAAACACTTCAAAAGTGACGTTTCTGAAGAATTTTAACAGTTTTCTTGTATCTACGAACGCCAGAATGCATAAAATTGACCTAAACGTCTCCTTTTCCTATTCTGAGTCGATTCTGCATGCTTTAAGTGTGTTTGGTGGCTCAGAACCATCAAAAATCGTTGAAATATAGTTCAAATTCAATAAAAATCGACAAAAATACAGTTTCTAGCTAAAATTTGATGGTTTCGTTGCACTTTCCGAGCCCGTAGGGTATCTGATTGGCTTAAAAGTACAAGAAAACACTTCAAAAGTGACGTTTCTGAAGAATTTTAACAGTTTTCTTGTATCTACGAACGCCAGAATGCATAAAATTGACCTAAACGTCTCCTTTTCCTATTCTGAGTCGATTCTGCATGCTTTAAGTGTGTTTGGTGGCTCAAAACCATCAAAAAACGTTGAAATATAGTTCAAATTCAATAAAAATCGACAAAAATACAGTTTCTAGCTAAAATTTTATGGTTTCGTTGCACTTTCCGAGCCCGTAGGGTATCTGATTGGCTTAAAAGTACAAGAAAACACTTCAAAAGTGACGTTTCTGAAGAATTTTAACAGTTTTCTTGTATCTACGAACGCCAGAATGCATAAAATTGACCTAAACGTCTCCTTTTCCTATTCTGAGTCGATTCTGCATGCTTTAAGTGTGTTTGGTGGCTCAGAACCATCAAAAAACGTTGAAATATAGTTCAAATTCAATAAAAATCGACAAAAATACAGTTTCTAGCTAAAATTTGATGGTTTCGTTGCACTTTCCGAGCCCGTAGGGTATCTGATTGGCTTAAAAGTACAAGAAAACACTTCAAAAGTGACGTTTCTGAAGAATTTTAACAGTTTTCTTGTATCTACGAACGCCAGAATGCATAAAATTGACCTAAACGTCTCCTTTTCCTATTCTGAGTCGATTCTGCATGCTTTAAGTGTGTTTGGTGGCTCAGAACCATCAAAAAACGTTGAAATATAGTTCAAATTCAATAAAAATCGACAAAGATACAGTTTCTAGCTAAAATTTGATGGTTTCGTTGCACTTTCCGAGCCCGTAGGGTATCTGATTGGCTTAAAAGTACAAGAAAACACTTCAAAAGTGACGTTTCTGAAGAATTTTAACAGTTTTCTTGTATCTACGAACGCCAGAATGCATAAAATTGACCTAAACGTCTCCTTTTCCTATTCTGAGTCGATTCTGCATGCTTTAAGTGTGTTTGGTGGCTCAGAACCATCAAAAAACGTTGAAATATAGTTCAAATTCAATAAAAATCGACAAAAATACAGTTTCTAGCTAAAATTTGATGGTTTCCTTGCACTTTCCGAGCCCGTAGGGTATCTGATTGGCTTAAAAGTACAAGAAAACACTTCAAAAGTGACGTTTCTGAAGAATTTTAACAGTTTTCTTGCATCTACGAACGCCAGAATGCATAAAATTGACCTAAACTTCTCCTTTTCCTATTCTGAGTCGATTCTTCATGCTTTAAGTGTGTTTGGTGGCTCAGAACCATCAAAAAACGTTGAAATATAGTTCAAATTCAATAAAAATCGACAAAAATACAGTTTCTAGCTAAAATTTGATGGTTTCGTTGCACTTTCCGAGCCCGTAGGGTATCTGATTGGCTTAAAAGTACAAGAAAACACTTCAAAAGTGACGTTTCTGAAGAATTTTAACAGTTTTCTTGTATCTACGAACGCCAGAATGCATAAAATTGACCTAAACGTCTCCTTTTCCTATTCTGAGTCGATTCTGCATGCTTTAAGTGTGTTTGGTGGCTCAGAACCATCAAAAAACGTTGAAATATAGTTCAAATTCAATAAAAATCGACAAAAATACAGTTTCTAGCTAAAATTTGATGGTTTCGTTGCACTTTCCGAGCCCGTAGGGTATCTGATTGGCTTAAAAGTACAAGAAAACACTTCAAAAGTGACGTTTCTGAAGAATTTTAACAGTTTTCTTGTATCTACGAACGCCAGAATACATAAAATTGACCTAAACGTCTCCTTTTCCTATTCTGAGTCGATTCTGCATGCTTTAAGTGTGTTTGGTGGCTCAGAACCATCAAAAAACGTTGAAATATAGTTCAAATTCAATAAAAATCGACAAAAATACAGTTTCTAGCTAAAATTTGATGGTTTCGTTGCACTTTCCGAGCCCGTAGGGTATCTGATTGGCTTAAAAGTACAAGAAAACACTTCAAAAGTGACGTTTCTGAAGAATTTTAACAGTTTTCTTGTATCTACGAACGCCAGAATGCATAAAATTGACCTAAACGTCTCCTTTTCCTATTCTGAGTCGATTCTGCATGTTTTAAATGTGTTTGGTGGCTCAGAACCATCAAAAAACGTTGAAATATAGTTCAAATTCAATAAAAATCGAAAAAATACAGTTTCTAGCTAAAATTTGATGGTTTCGTTGCACTTTCCGAGCCCGTAGGGTATCTGATTGGCTTAAAAGTACAAGAAAACACTTCAAAAGTGACGTTTCTGAAGAATTTTAACAGTTTTCTTGTATCTACGAACGCCAGAATGCATAAATTTGACCTAAACGTCTCCTTTTCCTATTCTGAGTCGATTCTGCATGCTTTAAGTGTGTTTGGTGGCGCAGAACCATCAAAAAACGTTGAAATATAGTTCAAATTCAATAAAAATCGACAAAAATACAGTTTCTAGCTAAAATTTGATGGTTTCGTTGCACTTTCCGAGCCCGTAGTGTATCTGATTGGCTTAAAAGTACAAGAAAACACTTCAAAAGTGACGTTTCTGAAGAATTTTAACAGTTTTCTTGTATTTACGAACGCCAGAATGCATAAAATTGACCTAAACGTCTCCTTTTCCTATTCTGAGTCGATTCTGGATGCTTTAAGTGTGTTTGGTGGCTCAGAACCATCAAAAAACGTTGAAATATAGTTCAAATTCAATAAAAATCGACAAAAATACTGTGGCGTCGTGCCGTTCTTCGAAGGACCGTAATAAATACTCGATTGTTTAAACACTTATATTACATTATATATATATATCACAAGTTGTATGTATTAGATGGCATCGCGCCCGTACCGCCGTCGCGTTCGGTGGTTCTTGTCGTTCTTGAATGTTGTTGTCGAATGAATTCGGGAGAAAGCGCCCTCCGTCCGGTGGCTGGTGTGGTGGGGTGCTTACCCTAGGGCAGGACCGGGCTTGCCCGGCTGGTCTGATTCAGGCCCGTACCGAACATCCAGCCCCCCTTGAATCACCGTGTGATTCAACGTCTTCTTCCTCTGGTGGGAACGGGCAAATGCGATTGACAGCTCTGGAAACCTCGCCGCTGATGGTTTTCACAATTACCGTACGCACGATACCATCCTTCCCTGGGTAGACCTCCTTGATGACTCCCATTTTCCAACACAATGGGTGTAGGTTTTCCTCCTTGAGTAGGACCGGTAGGCCTGGTTTAGCCTGATTTGTGCACCGCTCCCTCCACTTCGATCTTTGCTGAAGAGTATTCAGGAATTCCTTACTCCAGCGTTTCCAGAAGTTCTGGGTGATTTGTTGTACACGCTGCCATCTGGATAATCGATTTTCCTTTGTCGTGGTTAGGTCGGCTTCTGCAGTTGTTGCTAATGTGTCCCCAATAAGGAAATGACCGGGAGTAAGGGAACTAATGTCAACAGGGTCATGGGATAGTGGTGTCAAAGGTCTGGAATTGACGCAAGCCTCAATTTGTGTCAAAACCGTCAAAACCTCCTCGTATGAAAGTAGTGAATTACCTACAACTCCTTTCAAATTATATTTTACAGCCTTTCTAGGAATGGTTAACGAATTTAATAGATGTAATTGCTTTGAAAATTCGGGCCATTGTGTATATAGATCTTTAGGTAAAGGATCGTCCCATTCAAGTTTATACGACCACATTTTTTGTCGATACATTTTAACAATGTCACAAGTAAAGGCAAATTGATGTGTGCGAAATCGAGTAATAATTGAAAATAAACTTTGTTGGACAGTTGGTCCCACCATAAGAATGTTATTTAAGCTAATACCAGTACTCGTTTTGCTACTAGCGTTAAAAACTACTCGAACCCTCGTGGTTGAGCTTGATTCCTTTACGACAGCATGATGGGGTAAATAATATGAATATTGTTTATTGACATTAACATCAGACGAGTTTGTGAATAATTGCATATGGCCTAAATCAGTATATTCTTGCATGAACTTAATATAATCACTCTTTAGTTGAGGTTTGTTATTCAGCCGGTTTTCTAATGAATGGAACTGTTTTAGAGCAATGTGGTCAGAACGACCTAAATGAGAAACATCTGTTTTAAATGGTAATCTGACAACAAAGCGACCGGAAGGGTCTCTTCTAACCGTTTTGTAGAAATGCCTTTCACATGCTAATTCCTCAACTGACATAGTACTGGTGTTCGTTACCTGCTCCTCCAGTTCCCAAAATTTTGTCAATTGTTGATTTAAAACCTCATCTTTTCCAAACTTTCTAGTACAACCCACAAAACCTTGAGTGCAGGTGTTCGCAATTTTACCTGCAACGACCCAACCGAAAGCCGTTTCCCGCAAATGAACTTGTTTATTAAAAATATTAATCTCTTCGTTGCCTATTATTTGCCAAAAATGTTCGGCTCCAATGAGCAAATCAATATTGGTTGATTTATTAAAATTTGGATCAGCTAAGCTCAAATTAGATGGGATATTTAAATCGGAAATCGAATACGACTCGCTTGGATAGGGACCGGTAATTTTTGATAGTACTAGACAATGTAAATTTAACGAGAACGGATTACAACGAGAATGTATTGAAACATTCGTTGCGTTTTTCACAGTAGTTTGTATTTCCCCTACCCCTGTGATTGGATAGTAGTTAATAAATGGGGCTGACGTCACACAAGCTCCGTGTAAATCTTATGGACTTCCGGTCTACTGAAACGGTATCGCTCTCCTTGTCTAACACGTGGCGTTTTTGGATCCCTGTTTGTCGTCTCGCTCTCGCTTATTGTTGTAATGGAGAGGTGTGTGTGGTGCGCGCGCAGGATGGAAGATGGCGCCACCGCTGTATCGCGCGGCGCTCAATTTTTAAATTTATGAAAAAAAGTTTTTTTTCCTCGTCTTTATGCGGGAATCGAACGTCGTCCGATTTCGTGCTAACCGTCACCTCGGCATCTCGACTATCGCAGGGACCCTGAATGGAGCGTATTGTCAATCGTATTTATGCGTGTGTGTTTGTATGACCTCGAGTGGAGGAGGGGCCGCCGAGTCGGCCTTTTCCTGCAACCACTGTGTTAGGAAAATCAAGGGAATGACTCATTAAATACGGTCATAATTTATTAATGAACCAAAATATTTCAAATGAGCGTCCCCAAATTTTCTTAACACAAAGGGTGTGGCCGTGTACAGGAAGTGTATGTGGTGTTTCTAAATTTCGCATGCACCATTTATAACATACAAATCAGAGAAAAAAAAACCTCCATAATTTGTTGATTATTTATTGATAATATAGGTTACAGGTATATGTATTATAAATCATAACAAAAAAGAAAATATTTCAACACATACAGAATCAGCTTCTTATGAAAAAAAAAAGTTATATATTTTTCATTCGTTGACAATTTTATAATGACCCCAAGGCAAAGTTTCAACTACATTATTGGGTAATATATATCGTTTATTGTCCGATGAATCGAGTGCTTTTTTATGAATTTTTACGGTAAAAACTTGGTGGTTTTTCGACTGGATTGTATTAAAAGTGCAATTCTGATTTACTTCATTAAATAAACATTTATAAAAGTCATCAAACGTAATATGCTTTATGGCTGTTTTACCAACACCTTTAAGTTTTCGAACGCTACTATCTTTTCCGTCGATTTTGAAGCCGTACACTTTTGATTTAAGCGATACAAATTCCGTCATTATTTTACCACATAGTTCATCTTTAAATTTTCCTGGTACCTTTTTATTCACTTGTGGAATACCCCACTGATTATCCACAGGCAAATCTGAAGTGTCAAATAACAAAGATGCGTAATCTCGAATTATATGATAAATATCGGTTGTATCTTCTTTACGTAAAGTTGTAAATTCGTAAATGAAACTGTCGGTATCCATATATAATAATTTGGAAGCGAACCAATTTGATAGGTCTTTTTTGACAAAATTATAATGAAAATCGTACATTAACGTTTTTGATAATTCTAAAATTGTAAATCCTACGTAAATCGGCTTCTCGAAATTTATAGTTGTTTTATTCAATTCAACAACAACCAAATCTTCGTTTATAATTTGCGAACACTTAAATTCTGGCAAAGAGATATATTTTCTAGCGGTAAACCAATTGTTTGCTAGTTTTATTTTACGTTTCTTTCGATCGTTTTCCAGTGTTTTGCCATAATTGGCATTTATCATCAATTTAAAAAAGTCTTTTTCAAAAGCAGATTTGGCTTGCATTCGTAAATCAGTATTGAACATTATATATGGCTTTAACCAAGGTTTTTGTGAGAATTCTAAAACACGATGTATTTTTATCACTTTCAGACCGAAATGCACTGTTTGTCTTAAGTTCTCAAGATGAATTACGTATTTAGTTTTGTCGCATAAAGTGCATAATAATTTCTCTGAATTATTTTGCGAATTAGGAGGCATCTGATGTTCACAACAAAATGGTAATTGTTCATGTAAATCATGAAGAGACTGCGAATATTCCAAATCAACTTCTAAAATACAACATTTATCAGCAGTGTTTGCATAGCATGTATTTATATCTAGACTTTCAATTTCGAAATTATCTAACCACCTAAAATGATCGTATGGTAAACTCTGGCACTGTGCCCATCCGTAAAGATTACATACGTCCCAATAAATTAGATATTTAGTATCCAAATTTGGATCATATGACGAACAATACTTATTATTGGCTTTTGAATATCGACATATAGATTGTGATATACCACCTCTTAAAGCTTTTTCAATGAAAAGGGTCATATCGATATCTGTGAATAATCTGAGTTTAATTTGTGTCATTTTCAAAGCAGCAGCCCATGATAAGCCAGGTGCTGTAAAAAAACCGGCAGCATCGAGTCCATAATACTTCATAGTCAGATTTCTAAAATTTTCAAAGCAGTCAGCTAAAAGCAATACGTCGAGTTTCAAATAAAACAGGGCGTAATCACTTAAATTTTTAATAGAAAATTCATCCCATATTAGTTTAGCGTGAGCATAATCTTCGTCTGATATGTGTTCATCGTGCAGACTACTATAAAAATAATGTTTTTCAGGCAGTTTCGTTTTCGATAATTTATCCCAACAATCTAAGTACTCGTAACAAAACACTTGTTTTCGTGTTAACAATGGAAAATTTTTTACATCAGAAAAATATGACTTTGTAATTAAAAGTTGATCGGGAGTTAGATTTTTAACAAGAGAATCTAAGGACGAAGATAAAAACCTGTATGAATCTAAAAATGTAACTCGAGTTTGATTGAAATAAGTCGAAAATCCAATATATTTTTCCATATTTAATGGTACCAAATTGACATAATTACTACGAGCCAATTCCTCAATAAAAAGATGAGCGTCATACCCACTAAGATTATGTAAAAAAACGGGTATACTATAATCTTTTTTGCACTGTAAATTACAATTTTGACAATACGGTGCTATATATTTCCCTGTAAGATGATCATGATGGTGGACTTTTGGATTGGTTTCGCAATAAACGCGACCGCAGATAGGACATTCCATTGACGAATTATAATTTAATTTTTCCTCGTCCGAAAGGGGCAACATTGGCAAATCTCGCGAGCGTAGAATTTGCGTCATTTTGTTAATTTCTTTCTGAAGTTTTGCAATGAACCAAGAAGCCGGTGTTTGATCATTTGGTGAACTGGCAATATAACTAAAGAATGTATTTAAACTATTGTCAAAAGAACAGACACTCGTGAACGCTACACTGTAAGGTATATGTCGATATTTCATCGGATGATCATTACCTTTAATTAACAAACATTCAAAATCTGCATAAATAACAAAACCTTTTTTAAGAAGCGCTTTGTAATTTGAAAATTCTAAATGAGCACTAGATTCATCAGGTAAAGTAATCTTAACTGGAGAAAATAATTTACAATCCTGCTGATGCGACTCGTAATGTGATTTAAGGGAGAAATGATTTAAACATCTATCGCAAATGAACATTTTCGCTTTATGTGCCGAAATATTTCTTCCACAAACTTTACTTAAGTCGCTAATAAGACAATAATGGCCATGTTTGGATCGAGTCTTTTTTAAATATAATAAATTTATGTGATGGTTTTTTACATTTTTTGTATGATATATAGGACCTTCAATTTCATGCGTTTTGTCATTGACCGTGAACACGTTAATTGATATGTTAGAATTTTGAGCTTCAAATTTAGGAATACTTGATAACTGAACAGGCATTTGTACACCACGTAAATTTAATATATCGTGATAGTTCTGCGGATAGGCATCAGTACGTTCATAATTACTATCTTTACAGGGATAAAGACTTGCAAGTACCGACCATACAAAACAAAGACGATCAGTATTCATTATATTAATAATGCCTCCTTTCTTTTTCAATTCTGTTGGCAACGGTATGTAGATTCGGCCGTTTATTGGAGTGTACTTGTTGAACGCAACCATTAGCTGACATATTTTCCGTAGACTCCATCCAGATTTAGATTCTGCGAATTCTTCCATCTGTAATAATACCATACCTTGTTATTAAGTGAAAAAAAAATCTAAATAACTTACTTTGGTTTGAATAATTCCAGCTAAATCGTCAATAGATTTCTGAATGTCGGTCGATAATAAAATCATAGTGTTGGGTGTGTTGAAATACTTCAGGGACACTTCTCCTGTCGATGGAATTATGTATTCACAAGACATCTCGAAATTTAGTTTAATCGCTGTCATCTTTTTGAGAATATTTGTGATTCTTGAAAAAATTAACGGGCTGGCGTCGTGAAAAAATCGACGAATATCAACAAGATTCTCATCTAAATTAACAACTGCTCCTGTTCTCACGCGACCGACGAAAGCTGATTTTACCTAAGTAAAATTAATGTTTCTTATTTGATACTAAGGGGAATGAATAAAACTTACCTCTATCCAGCGAACCTTACTGTTTCTTCTCTTTTTACTATTACCGTATCCAATTTTTTCATTCTCGATTTTTGATTCGATATGTAAATTTAATCCTTTGATACGTGCTAAATAATTTTCCAATCTTCTTTTTTCCCCAACACAGTCAGAATTTCGCAATACACCATTCACGATTCGTAGATTTTTTCGATTCAATTTTAACACTTTTTCTAATTTCTGGACGTTGTTGTTACACAGTTGCATCATTTTGGTAACAGAATCGATCATTTTCTCGATTACTTCTGTTGTAGCTGATTCCATTGTGAAAAAAAAACACCACTAAGTACTAACACTAATAATGCTGATTAAATATAAATTGATAATAATTATATTGTTACGAGCTGTTTTATATCTGCACGATTTCGTAGAGATGCGCTGGGTTGCTCTTTCCAGTGTCCTTGGTGCCATGATATACCAAAGCCAAACAAAGAACGTCCTCATGGATAGATTCGATCAAGTCATCGGACATATTATCTGCCATCCTTTTTGGTAAAAATATGACACCTTCTTCGAGTTCCACAAGGACACAATCACCAAATTTTCCTTTAACTTTTTTCACATCACAAATCGGGTATTTCTCACCAATCTTTAGCTCATCGGGATTTAATTTCGGTTTAGTTTCACATTTCCCAATTTTGTTCAATTCATTCAAACTAGCAGCCATTTTATATTTTCGCTGATATGAGAGTTAAGATTTCACACGTAGGTACTGCACGCAAGTGAGTCGCGAATATGAATAGATAGCTCTATTATTATTGTTATTCATTATTGTGGTAGGGAATTAAAACAAAGACGCTTTTATTTATTTTTTATTCATTTATTTATTTTATCATTCAGCCTACAAATTCTTGAATAGTACATGTCTGCAGGAAAAACGCTGAAATAATACATTTAATAATTATTATTAATCGTTCGATGCGAGATCAGAAAAAAACTTGAAACTTTTCCGTGCTGGTAATTTTGAAAATTACATTTGTTATATATATATGTTAACAAAAATCTAAATTTAATATTAATCGGTTGATGCGAGATCTGCAAAAACCTTAAAACTTCGCTGTGCTAGCAGTTCTTTCATGCAGTGTAAATTAGCAGTCGTAGCATAATAAATTTTTTCAGGTGGGACATATTTTAAGTAACGAATCATATTATTATAAAAATTACAAAATTGTAACTCTTCTAAGAATTTTAATCTATAACATATTGTTTCGTCTAATGCTATGATTTCACGGCAAAGCGCTGGTCCTAAATGTAAAACCGTATCGCCTCTTCTCAATTCGATGACTGTTGGTCCACTGCAAAAATCATGTGATGTTGCAATGTTCAATTCGAAACCGTCGAACTGAAATTTCTTAGGAGCATCACAGTCCAAATTCGATGTTTCAAAATGTATTTTAATTAAAATATTCAAAAACTGCACAAAACACTTCCAGTTTTCTGTAGTAAATGTTACACAACGATTTTGCCAGTTCAGAATTTTTACGACATGTAAAAAATCTAGCACAACACTTAAGCCAGTAGAAATGCGAAATAAGGGATTCGTCAATTCATATTTTTCTTCAAATATCGAATTTTTCTCATGATTTAATTCGTCGTCTCGATCAAGTAACGGAAAGTCATCATCTATCGAAATAGTACGGGAATCGAAATTGATGCTGTTAACGTTATTTCTTGCTTTCGCAAAAGTAGGACAATCGCATGTTGTGTATTCACTAGCACTTTTATCACGGTGCATGCTTGAAATGCAAGCACCTTCGTCCATGGCTGAACGTAAACTAACACAAATGTTCATTTGGATCAAGCTGATAAAATAATAGACCGTAAGTACTAACTTTTTCTAAGATAACAAAAACTCTGCACATGTCAACAAAAAAAAAACTTCAATATTAAGTTCCACAAACAATTTTATTTAAGGTAATTTTCCAATCAACCAATTGTATATAGTCTTACAATTTTCGTAACTACATACACATGCTGTTTTCTGTCCGTTTATGTGGTGCGTACAATTGTACGGTATACACTGAAGAAGGTGTGGAACGTCCAGTGTGTTTTCCAAATTTATTAGACGAATTCCATTATATTGTCCAAGGTTGAATTGGAGAAAGTGTTGTTTGATGTGTCCTTTTACATAGACCGTGTCTACTTGATCCTGTATAATATGTTTGTATAAAATATTCGGGACCTCGTTAGAATCTACGATGCCGTCGTTGTATCTCAGATGATGATGATTGTTCTCGAACCATCGTATATGTTTTTTAATTTTCGGATCAAGATCTTTAAACGGCTTGAGTGATTTAATCCAATAATGCGCTACATACCGACCATCCGTGAATGTCATCTCCTTCGGTATAAATTCAGGAATACAAAATCCCTGCATATCTATTACCAGAAACTTCATCTTGTTCAGACTGTCAAACCAAGACTGATAAATTTTTTCGATCTGTGTTCAACTTTTAATACAGGATTTAAAATTTGTTCAGTCCTCAGAATACGTAAACGAAATCTATCTCTATCTGCAGCACATTGTATCCATTTATCACCTCTTCTGGCTTGAGAGTAAGCGTATGACCAATGACACATATAATGAATAGTTGGAGGTGCTTCAGAGAAACTAACACTTTTTTTCATATTAAGAATTGCACTTTTTCACTTTTAGGTCTATATTCAATTATCTTATCGTGTATAATTAAACAATAAGCCTTGGTCGATTCGGGAAAATTTTCATGACTTTCAAATTCTAACTTTATGTCTACCACTGACGCTTTCAGAGGTTCAGGTTGTTTTGAACAATCAATTACAAACAGAGGTGTGTTGGCAAAAGTAGAGTAGTCAATTATTGGATCGGCAGCAGAATTTCCAGTCAACTGTTGCACTAAATTCATATATGCCGTATATGCTGATAGATACTGATTAGATGTAAAATCGAGACTATGATCTGCATAAGGATAAACACTTGAACCCACCCATGCTTGATATTTTCTCAAGTTAATATGGCTGAATTTCGCAACATCTTTTTTATGATTGTCTTTTATGTTTGTTTGGAATGCGAGGACGATGTATCTGGGCGTTTCCAAATTTGTCGTTGTTTTAATACTCCAAATTTCTTTGTCAGTGCCTGTTTTTAACTTTGGTAATTCATGAAGTTCACATTTTCTGTAACCTATAGTTATAGGTTTATCGGTTTGAATTTTCGGCCATAGCGTTATTTTCGCTTTGTCGCTGGGATAAATGTGCTTTGCTTGTATCGACACGCTATGCACTTTTATGGTTGCTTTCTTTGCACTTCCAGTGACCATATACGCGTTATCATCATTGCGACTGCGTACAAGTCGTATAGAATGATGTCCAAACATAACGTTTCTATAGTAAAAGAATATACCAAAAATATAACTAAATGGCACCCATATTTCAAATTTCTTGGTTTTTTCGTCTTGGGTAAGTATTGTATGGCCCGTTGCATTTGGATTCCAACCGGCTTGTATAAGATTCTTAGACTGATTTGCTGAATAAGCACAATAATTATGAATGGTTGTTGTAGTACCAGGATCTCTTATTTTTTCAACTTCTTTGCCATTAAAAGAGTAAATTATGGATTCAAACAGGTAAAGACCTGCATTATTTGTTAATTTACATTCTCCCGCAACAGGGGTTTCTGTTTTTTCACTTCCTATAGCAACAGGTGCTGTAGTAGTTGCTTCTTCTTTTAGTTCGCCAATAATGCGAAGTTTCGAATCACTCATGCAAATAAATGCATCAGGTTGATGAATGTCAATTTGTATCTCATCACTGTTATTAAACGATTGCACGTAAGGATAATAAGTACGTTCCTCTTCTCTATCTACGCTTTGGTCTATTGAGGGGGATTGATAGATATCCAAAATTTCTAACATTGTAACCCAAGGAACGTAGAATGTAAACGCTGTACGGTGATAGTGTCTTCACTGGCGAATATCTGTCAACTAAAGATGCGATCCTAAATGACTTCTTATTTATATTACGTGTGTTATTGCGAAATGTAAGACCCATTAATAGTTTTTAATTCCAATCGGACCACTACTTCTTCACCACGAAAGTTGACGAGATCTGAGTTTTGATCGATCAGTTTGATGGTTATTTTATCAATGACGTTTTTGTTAATTAATGGCAAATATAAAGGATGCATTGGTTCGATATTTATGGCATATCCAGGATCTACTGTTGGAGAGAATTCATAGAGGGTGTGACAAGGTAGGCCAGCGTAAAATGAACCTGTCACAATGTTACATTCCACTCGAATTGACGTTACTTTAATAATATTTACAGGCATATCAGACTCGTGTTTTGTATTCGCTACTAATACTTTTTTAGAGAAACCCAATAAATTTCCTAGTGTCCCTTCTTTACCAAAATCAATATTGTAGATACTTTGTAGTTCTGCTTTCAATGTGTTATTATTCGGTTTCAACGAAAAAATTTGATCTCTCGATGTTTTAGTCGATCCATTGATATGTTCTTGGATGTAACGTTCCAGATCGCTTATTTCATAGCTACCTGTCGGAATAATTAATTTCTTTAGATCCACATCTTCTTTCTCTTTCGAGTTTGACGACGATGAAGAATAATAATAATAAAGTTTATCATTTACTCCGGTTTCGACGTTAGGTATGCTATTATATGTGAATAATCCTATTAATCCCAAACAATAATCGTAATTAGGATTTAATTCCACAGGTGGATATAAATCAGCTTCTAGGAAGCTACCGTGACCTTTTAGTGTGAAGGTTCGACTCATGACTAAATAAAAAACTAGTTTTGCTTACAAATTTATTGAATCAAGAACTGCAAACATAAATGTCCACAATTGTATCCTAGATTTTGGTATTTATCTTGATTATATAGTATTCTACAATTATTTAGATAACTTACTAGCTCTGAACACGGTTTCAGATTACCGAAACTATCAAAGTATCGTATAATATTGTTCGATTTCTTATAGGCTACCCAATGAGTTCCACATCCATGTTTTGAATCCAAATTTACAATACCAGATTCATGTTTTCGAGGACCATCTTTTGGCAGATCATCTCTCATGAAAACGTCTCGAAAATGTGGAATGTTTAAGAGTTTTGCGTACTTCCGTAGATCAAAGTCCGTGAGTGCTCTTTTGGGTAGCCTTATTGGAAGTTTTTTCGAAACTTTTTGAGAAAAAGTCCATAACCTTTGAGATGTTTCATCAAGTATAAACCATCGCCCTGTTTACCTATTGCTATAGCTTCCATTTGTTTGTTATGTCGTTCAGATTCTTCCAACGCTTTTTTCGCCCCTTTAGCATCGTTAATCGCTTTAGCTACACCTGCGGCCCCTCCTGAGATAGCACCTATAGCCGATAAACCAGCAAATATTGCAGGTAAAATTGGTAGTATACCACCTATTTTAGGCAGTGGTATTATTCGTGGTATTCGAATGCGTTTTTTACCACCAGCTTTTTTCACCGCTACACGGGCTGTTTTTAATAAGGTCGACACATCATCAACGTCATTAATTTGTTTCTTCAATTTTTTTAACACAGCTTTTTGAAGAGTTGTTTGCGTCTGCGGTTTCTTCTTCTTCGAATTCTTTCTTTGTAGTTGCAAACTCATCCCTAACTTTCTTTTAACTTTCATTGCATTCGTTACGAACCAAGCACTTGCTTTTTCTCCTAACGAAGCGTCTGATGCTTTGACACGTGCCCAAGCCTTGTTTTCTAAAATTTCGTCTGCTTTATGTCTTTCTTTCAGATCTTTAGTTCGTGAATATGCGATATCGTGCTCTTTACAACTTCTATCTAGCTCGTTAATTCCAGGGTCGCCGCGTTCAAGCCTCTTCGCAAGCTTAGTACCCGGACCGCAATATTGATAACCAGGTAAATGTAATTCGACAGGTAATTTGTTAATGAGACTGTTAACAAGTCCTTTACCTTTGATGACTAACATTGAACTGAACAATCTTTATAAAAACGAACACTGTATATATATTTATGTTAGTATAAACAATGAAGATCGTTAAGCAGCACACGATCCTGTCAGTGAAGAATCACGATATTTCTGAAACAAAACTACAACCATCACGACATGGGGAACTCTTTCCTAATACCGTTCGTGCAATTATAGCAGGACCATCGGGTTCTGGGAAAACTAATATTCTGCTATCCTTGATTTTTGATAAAAATGGATTGAAGTTTGAAAATGTGTATGTTTATTCGAAATCGCTTTTTCAACAAAAGTATCAGCTGCTGCAGACGGTTTTAAAATCAATCAAAGGAATAGGATATTTCCCATACGATGAAGACGCCAAGATTGTGGATCCTTTTAATGCAAGACCAAATTCGATTTTCGTTTTTGATGACGTAGCATGTGATAAGCAAAATATTATAAGATGCTACTTTTGTATGGGTAGACATAGAAATATAGATTGCTTCTATCTTTGTCAGACCTATACTCGGATTCCCAAGCATTTGATACGCGACAACGCAAATTTTTTAATATTACTACAACAAGATGAAATGAATCTGCGACATGTTCATCGAGATCACGTGGGTACAGACATGACGTTTGATAAATTTCTCAAAATTTGTCAAGAATGTTGGAAGGACAAATTTGGATTTTTAGTAATAAGTAAAGAAAACAATCTAAATAGCGGACGATATCGAAAAGGATTTGACAGTTTCATTAAGATATAAAGAGAGAAACATTAATTTCAACGATCCAGTTTCAATTTGAATAGGTATCATGAGCGACGTTAAACTAAAGCGACGCCTTACTGCAATATCTGATGACATTAGAACAAAACATAGGGCTTTGAAGTTGGGAATACAAGAGCATGATGAATCACTAAATAAACTATTTCAACCTATAGTGGAGCCTATAAAGACAGTTTCCATGAAATTAGAAAAGAACCAGCTCCAACAACAACAGCAGGCTTTCGAACAACTTCTCGAACAACGACGAATACATCAAGAGCAGCAAAACCAACAACGCCAACATTTAGATAAATTGCAACAAATACAAGAGCAGTTACCACTACTCAAAGAAGTGCTACCAACAAGAAGTACTACTGCTAAATCTGAAACAGAATTTCCTGAAGTATTCGAATCAAACGGACAACGTCGCAAAAGTTATGGACGTGAAGGCAATCGCAAGGACTTGTTGTTTCAACGACATTTACCTATGAGCGAAGAGGTATTTGAAGCAAAACCCGAGGAGACGAACGAAGATGACGATAAAGATGACAATGATGAAGGAGAAAAAACGAACCAACAAGTTAAAAATGAACAATTTACGGAAGAGGTTTTAAACAACTTTATTGAACAGTTTCCTGACGTGGCCCAATTATATGTTATGCAAACATTATTACAGAAAGGCGACACTCTATTTGGACCAGTCATAAATCCAGCTACCAATACCTTTTACTTTGGTGACTCGTTGTTGCATATTAACTCAAATAGTGATTTTACACTCAATGATAAATCGTTCACGGGTACTGAAGGATTGTATCAGCTATTATTTAATACACCCGAAAACATCGACAAGAACATAGTAACCGAGAATGATTTTCATAATTATAAGCAAATGTTGGAAAGTGCAAATGTTTATCGAGCAGGAACAAATCTTCGAAAAGAAAAAAGAACAAGTTTAAAATTCCTTGACGTTATAAAGCCGCTTTTCTCAAACAGTCCGAAAAAAAGAAAATCACCTAAAAAGTCTACTAAAATCACTCCCGTGAGAACTAGAATCTCGACGCGTAGTACTACTAGTAGCACATCTAGTAAAAAAGGGGGTGGTGCTTATAAGATTTCTCATAACTATCCTGTGGAATATGTTTATTGGGATGACGTGAATGAGCTGGTACAACGTCTCAACCTGCTACATGCTGCAAAGAAAGCAGGAAGTGATTGTCATTTGAATGAAATTAGAAACATCGAAGAAGAATTACGAGAACTTCATGTTATTGTTTAGTTTAATCATGAGTGTCGACAAGTTCGGTCGTTCATCATCATCATCATCAATTTATAGACTATACAGAAAGCGACAACTTTTTGAACATCCAAGAAATACAATACGCTACACTGAAGACGGCAATTTCGACATGGAAAATCGTAAATTGTGCAATGTTCAAGATCCGATCGAAGAAACGGACGTAACGACCAAAAAGTATGCCGATAAACTTCACGAAAATGCCATTTTACGAATCGATAAATTCGGCAGTGTCTTGACAGATGCGAAAAAAGCTTTTTTGAAAGCTGAAATAGATTTAAGCAAAAAAGTATCTGATCTAGATAATCAAATGACCATTACCGTTGATGAAATCGATAAAAAGTGGATTAAGATGTTAGCTGACTACGAAAAATTGTCTAATAGATTGAAACGATTACAGAAGGATCCTGTGCCTGATGAAAAGATTAAAAGACTGCAACCTCGAGCGGTGCAGTCAAAATGACCTCAACCACATTCAGGGGTTTATCTCGATTAATAAAGAGATCGCAAAACGAATAAACAAACGCCCAATAAAAATAATAATAATTGAGCATTGTCCTCGTACTATACACGATGGTTCGAAGTAAAAATGTTACTGTAACCGACACGAAAAAACAAGTGGTAGACGAAATATTTAAACTTGCGAGAAAAAATTTTAAAAGACGACACACGGTTATAAATGGATTTGACGAACTATGGCAAGCTGATTTAGCCGATTTTCAAAGTTATGCAAAAGAAAATCATGGTTATAAATATGTCTTAGTTGTTATTGATTGTTTATCTAAATTCTTATGGATGAGACCTTTAAAGACAAAATCCGCATCTGATGTCAGTAGAGCTATGGAATCAATATTGAACAAAGGAAGAAAACCCACGCTCTTACAAACCGACCAAGGTAAAGAATTCTTTAACGCACAATTTTCTGATCTAATGAAGAAAAATAAGATTATCCATTATCATACGTACAGTGTAAAAAAGGCGGCTATAGTTGAACGTGTAATTAGGACTATCAAATCAAAATTATATCGTTCATTTACTTTAACTGCTTCATACAATTGGACTAATAAATTAGAAAATATTAATGCAGAATATAACAAGACAAGACATCGCATAACTGGAAAAAAACCTATAGACATCAATAAACAAAACGCTCATGAAATTAAATTATATGGTATTAATCCAAAAGCTGAAACTAAACATAAATTCAAGGAAGGAGATATAGTTCGTGTCAGTAAGTTTAAACATATATTTGAACCTGGTTATAAACCTTCATGGAGTACTGAATTATTTAAAATCTCTAAAGTAAACGCTACTAATCCTACAACTTATGTTTTGAGAGATTTTCAAGATCGACCTATTAAGGGATCTTTTTATGAGCCAGAATTACAAAAAACGAAAAACATTGATGTCTTTCTCATTGAAAAAGTACTGCGACGCAAAGGAAAAAAATTATTTGTCAAATGGTTGGGACTACCTAAAAACCAACAGACGAGCTGGATTTCAACAGAAGATTTGCGTTAGTATCTATTAAGATGGCACAAAGTCCAGACGCTATCTTGCAACGAGCTATTCATTTCGAAGAGACAATCCGACAAATACGCGAAATAGTAAAAATCGAATTATTAAAACTTCAACCTCTTCAGCTGCTAGACGTCTTTCCGATGTTACCTAATTTTTATGCAAAGGATAGAGACATCAAGGGTTCTTTGCCATGTGTAGAACATTATAATTTTTGCCATGAAGATGTAAAAGATGGACCACCTTCAACGAAAAACCAATGCCCAGAGTGCTTAATCCAACGACAAAGCTGAAGAAACGAATTACTGCTCTATTCATATTTAAGTCAATATATGTAACTATGAAAACATGACTTCCTACCTATAATTTGTATAGACCCTTTTAAAAATAAAATCGCAATAAAAACCATTATTATTATTATTATTAAATATTCAATCTATTTTAAAATAGTATTTAGTTCCCATACGCTGTGCATGCGAAATTTTAATGTGCCAACTGCACCGTGTGTGATAAGCTGCAGGAAAAGGCCGACTCGGCGGCCCCTCCTCCACTCGAGGTCATACAAACACACACGCATAAATACGATTGACAATACGCTCTATTCAGGGTCCCTGCGATAGTCGAGATGCCGAGGTGACAAACTAGCACGAGATCGGACGACGTTCGATTCCCGCATAAAGACGAGGAAAAAAAACTTTTTTTCATAAATTTAAAAATTGAGCGCCGCGCGATACAGCGGTGGCGCCATCTTCCATCCTGCGCGCGCACCACACACACCTCTCCATTACAACAATAAGCGAGAGCGAGACGACAAACAGGGATCCAAAAACGCCACGTGTTAGACAAGGAGAGCGATACCGTTTCAGTAGACCGGAAGTCCATAAGATTTACACGGAGCTTGTGTGACGTCAGCCCCATTTATTAACTACTTTGGATAACTGATTTTTTTCAATTTGCTTCCTAATTTTTGACATAACTCATGCGTTATTAGATTGCTTTGCGAACCACAATCTAACATTACCCGACACTCATGGTACGTACCCTTTGCGTCTGCTATATTTACAAGCGCTGTAATCAACAGTGCCGTTACGTTGGTACCATTTGATAAAGACAATGCCGAATTATTATTGGATTGTCTGCTATCGTGTATTAACGAATGATGTTTCATGCGGCATTCTTTGCACCTACTTTTAGAAAAACACTTTACGGCAATATGATTTGGCCGCAAACAATTTGCACACAAGTGGCCTTTATTTACGTGTTGAATTTTCAGATTTATCGGCAAATTATTAAACTCCGGGCACTTATAAATGAGATGAGAATCGGCGTTACAATAATAACAATGAACTGCTTTATTCGTGACCGTTTGAATGATAGGTCGGTATTTATTTGAGTTATTATTATTTACATGTTTATTCGACTGCTGAAATTTATGAGTACTGACATCATTGTGAGACTTATTATTTATATACTGAAAGGATTCTAAAAATTCACACCGTTTTTCTAGGAAAGTTATTAGTTCCTTTAATGTAGGTAATTCGGAGGTTAGTGTGGCCTGCCATTCCCTTTTAGTGGTGTAATCCAATTTTTCACCAATGAATGGCACAATTAACCCATCCCATGCATCAACATTTAATTTTTGAACTCTAAGGGCTTCTATATTACTACTAACATCTATTACTAATTTACGCAGAGCAACTGAATTAGTCTTAGTGACAGTAGGTGTGTTTAAAATATTTAAAACGTGCTCTTGAGCAATTAGCCTGGCATTATTGTACCGTCTTTTCAACAGATCGTACGCGGATTTATAATTTTCGGCAGAAATAGTTAATGCCTCGATGGTGGCCAGCGCCTCGCCCTTTAGTGATGATTTCAAGTAGTGAAATTTCTGACACTCATTTAAGTTGTTATTAGTATGTATCAAGGACTCAAATGTATCTTGAAATGATACCCATTGTGAATGAGACCCAGAAAATATTGGTAAATTCAATGATGGAAGTTTTACCACCGAATTGGATTGAGTACCACCATCATTTGCTTCAGAAGTTGAAGGCTGGGAAGTGTTTACTTTAAGAGAAAGTTTATGTTTACTGAGATTAGCCTTAATATCGGCTAAAGCGTTATAATATTGTATTTCAACTGTTTCTCGATCGTTATCGTTCTCATCCAATACTTCAATTTGATCTTGATATTGTTCAAATTCTTTCATTGCGTTTTCCAAAGTTTGCAACCTAGCTTCCAGCTGATACACATTATCAGTTGGTTTAAATGCTTTAGCAAAGGACTCGATCCTTGTAATTTTGGATTTAACAGTGCCCCGTTTTTGTCTTAAACTTGCTAACTCAGCCATTGTGATATAATTAAATAATATAATAAATGAAATATTAAACTTATTAGGAGTTGTAGATAAATCACTCCACGTGCTGGCTCCAGACAAACTTGACACAAATCAACGTTGCTGGATAAATGAAAGAAAGGAAATTGGGACTTACTGCTTGGCGTTGTTATAGATGGACCACGTGGTGACGTCGCGTGCACTCGTGTTCGCTGAATATCCGGCTCTAACGGACCAAAATGTGGCGTCGTGCCGTTCTTCGAAGGACCGTAATAAATACTCGATTGTTTAAACACTTATATTACATTATATATATATATATCACAAGTTGTATGTATTAGAGGGCATCGCGCCCGTACCGCCGTCGCGTTCGGTGGTTCTTGTCGTTCTTGAATGTTGTTGTCGAATGAATTCGGGAGAAAGCGCCCTCCGTCCGGTGGCTGGTGTGGTGGGGTGCTTACCCTAGGGCAGGACCGGGCTTGCCCGGCTGGTCTGATTCAGGCCCGTACCGAACAAATACAGTTTCTAGCTAAAATTTGATGGTTTCGTTGCACTTTCCGAGCCCGTAGGGTATCTGATTGGCTTAAAAGTACAAGAAAACACTTCAAAAGTGACGTTTCTGAAGAATTTTAACAGTTTTCTTGTATCTACGAACGCCAGAATGCATAAAATTGACCTAAACGTCTCCTTTTCCTATTCTGTGTCGATTCTGCATGCTTTAAGTGTGTTTGGTGGCTCAGAACCATCAAAAAACGTTGAAATATAGTTCAAATTCAATAAAAATCGACAAAAATACAGTTTCTAGCTAAAATTTGATGGTTTCGTTGCACTTTCCGAGCCCGTAGGGTATCTGATTGGCTTAAAAGTACAAGAAAACACTTCAAAAGTGACGTTTCTGAAGAATTTTAACAGTTTTCTTGTATCTACGAACGCCAGAATGCATAAAATTGACCTAAACGTCTCCTTTTCCTATTCTGAGTCGATTCTGCATGCTTTAAGTGTGTTTGGTGGCTCAGAACCATCAAAAAACATTGAAATATAGTTCAAATTCAATAAAAATCGACAAAAATACAGTTTCTAGCTAAAATTTGATGGTTTCGTTGCACTTTCCGAGCCCGTAGGGTATCTGATTGGCTTAAAAGTACAAGAAAACACTTCAAAAGTGACGTTTCTGAAGAATTTTAACAGTTTTCTTGTATCTACGAACGCCAGAATGCATAAAATTGACCTAAACGTCTCCTTTTCCTATTCTGAGTCGATTCTGCATGCTTTAAGTGTGTTTGGTGGCTCAGAACCATCAAAAAACGTTGAAATATAGTTCAAATTCAATAAAAATCGACAAAAATACAGTTTCTAGCTAAAATTTGATGGTTTCGTTGCACTTTCCGAGCCCGTAGGGTATCTGATTGGCTTAAAAGTACAAGAAAACACTTCAAAAGTGACGTTTCTGAAGAATTTTAACAGTTTTCTTGTATCTACGAACGCCAGAATGCATAAAATTGACCTAAACGTCTTCTTTTCCTATTCTGAGTCGATTCTGCATGCTTTAAGTGTGTTTGGTGGCTCAGAACCATCAAAAAACGTTGAAATATAGTTCAAATTCAATAAAAATCGACAAAAATACAGTTTCTAGCTAAAATTTGATGGTTTCGTTGCACTTTCCGAGCCCGTAGGGTATCTGATTGGCTTAAAAGTACAAGAAAACACTTCAAAAGTGACGTTTCTGAAGAATTTTAACAGTTTTCTTGTATCTACGAACGCCAGAATGCATAAAATTGACCTAAACGTCTCCTTTTCCTATTCTGAGTCGATTCTGCATGCTTTAAGTGTGTTTGGTGGCTCAGAACCATCAAAAAACTTTGAAATATAGTTCAAATTCAATAAAAATCGACAAAAATACAGTTTCTAGCTAAAATTTGATGGTTTCGTTGCACTTTCCGAGCCCGTAGGGTATCTGATTGGCTTAAAAGTACAAGAAAACACTTCAAAAGTGACGTTTCTGAAGAATTTTAACAGTTTTCTTGTATCTACGAACGCCAGAATGCATAAAATTGACCTAAACGTCTCCTTTTCCTATTCTGAGTCGATTCTGCATGCTTTAAGTGTGTTTGGTGGCTCAGAACCATCAAAAAACATTGAAATATAGTTCAAATTCAATAAAAATCGACAAAAATACAGTTTCTAGCTAAAATTTGATGGTTTCGTTGCACTTTCCGAGCCCGTAGGGTATCTGATTGGCTTAAAAGTACAAGAAAACACTTCAAAAGTGACGTTTCTGAAGAATTTTAACAGTTTTCTTGTATCTACGAACGCCAGAATGCATAAAATTGACCTAAACGTCTCCTTTTCCTATTCTGAGTCGATTCTGCATGCTTTAAGTGTGTTTGGTGGCTCAGAACCATCAAAAAACGTTGAAATATAGTTCAAATTCAATAAAAATCGACAAAAATACAGTTTCTAGCTAAAATTTGATGGTTTCGTTGGACTTTCCGAGCCCGTAGGGTATCTGATTGGCTTAAAAGTACAAGAAAACACTTCAAAAGTGACGTTTCTGAAGAATTTTAACAGTTTTCTTGTATCTACGAACGGCAGAATGCATAAAATTGACCTAAACGTCTCCTTTTCCTATTCTGAGTCGATTCTGCATGCTTTAAGTGTGTTTGGTGGCTCAGAACCATCAAAAAACGTTGAAATATAGTTCAAATTCAATAAAAATCGACAAAAATACAGTTTCTAGCTAAAATTTGATGGTTTCGTTGCACTTTCCGAGCCCGTAGGGTATCTGATTGGCTTAAAAGTACAAGAAAACACTTCAAAAGTGACGTTTCTGAAGAATTTTAACAGTTTTCTTGTATCTACGAACGCCAGAATGCATAAAATTGACCTAAACGTCTCCTTTTCCTATTCTGAGTCGATTCTGCATGCTTTAAGTGTGTTTGGTGGCTCAGAACCATCAAAAAACTTTGAAATATAGTTCAAATTCAATAAAAATCGACAAAAATACAGTTTCTAGCTAAAATTTGATGGTTTCGTTGCACTTTCCGAGCCCGTAGGGTATCTGATTGGCTTAAAAGTACAAGAAAACACTTCAAAAGTGACGTTTCTGAAGAATTTTAACAGTTTTCTTGTATCTACGAACGCCAGAATGCATAAAATTGACCTAAACGTCTCCTTTTCCTATTCTGAGTCGATTCTGCATGCTTTAAGTGTGTTTGGTGGCTCAGAACCATCAAAAAACGTTGAAATATAGTTCAAATTCAATAAAAATCGACAAAAATACAGTTTCTAGCTAAAATTTGATGGTTTCGTTGCACTTTCCGAGCCCGTAGGGTATCTGATTGGCTTAAAAGTACAAGAAAACACTTCAAAAGTGACGTTTCTGAAGAATTTTAACAGTTTTCTTGTATCTACGAACGGCAGAATGCATAAAATTGACCTAAACGTCTCCTTTTCCTATTCTGAGTCGATTCTGCATGCTTTAAGTGTGTTTGGTGGCTCAGAACCATCAAAAAACGTTGAAATATAGTTCAAATTCAATAAAAATCGACAAAAATACAGTTTCTAGCTAAAATTTGATGGTTTCGTTGCACTTTCCGAGCCCGTTGGGTATCTGATTGGCTTAAAAGTACAAGAAAACACTTCAAAAGTGACGTTTCTGAAGAATTTTAACAGTTTTCTTGTATCTACGAACGACAGAATGCATAAAATTGACCTAAACGTCTCCTTTTCCTATTCTGAGTCGATTCTGCATGCTTTAAGTGTGTTTGGTGGCTCAGAACCATCAAAAAACTTTGAAATATAGTTCAAATTCAATAAAAATCGACAAAAATACAGTTTCTAGCTAAAATTTGATGGTTTCGTTGCACTTTCCGAGCCCGTAGGGTATCTGATTGGCTTAAAAGTACAAGAAAACACTTCAAAAGTGACGTTTCTGAAGAATTTTAACAGTTTTCTTGTATCTACGAACGCCAGAATGCATAAAATTGACCTAAACGTCTCCTTTTCCTATTCTGAGTCGATTCTGCATGCTTTAAGTGTGTTTGGTGGCTCAGAACCATCAAAAAACGTTGAAATATAGTTCAAATTCAATAAAAATCGACAAAAATACAGTTTCTAGCTAAAATTTGATGGTTTCGTTGCACTTTCCGAGCCCGTAGGGTATCTGATTGGCTTAAAAGTACAAGAAAACACTTCAAAAGTGACGTTTCTGAAGAATTTTAACAGTTTTCTTGTATCTACGAACGCCAGAATGCATAAAATTGACCTAAACATCTCCTTTTCCTATTCTGAGTCGATTCTGCATGCTTTAAGTGTGTTTGGTGGCTCAGAACCATCAAAAAACGTTGAAATATAGTTCAAATTCAATAAAAATCGACAAAAATACTGTTTCTAGCTAAAATTTGATGGTTTCGTTGCACTTTCCGAGCCCGTAGGGTATCTGATTGGCTTAAAAGTACAAGAAAACACTTCAAAAGTGACGTTTCTGAAGAATTTTAACAGTTTTCTTGTATCTACGAACGCCAGAATGCATAAAATTGACCTAAACGTCTCCTTTTCCTATTCTGAGTCGATTCTGCATGCTTTAAGTGTGTTTGGTGGCTCAGAACCATCAAAAAACGTTGAAATATAGTTCAAATTCAATAAAAATCGACAAAAATACTGTTTCTAGCTAAAATTTGATGGTTTCGTTGCACTTTCCGAGCCCGTAGGGTATCTGATTGGCTTAAAAGTACAAGAAAACACTTCAAAAGTGACGTTTCTGAAGAATTTTAACAGTTTTCTTGTATCTACGAACGCCAGAATGCATAAAATTGACCTAAACGTCTCCTTTTCCTATTCTGAGTCGATTCTGCATGCTTTAAGTGTGTTTAGTGGCTCAGAACCATCAAAAAACGTTGAAATATAGTTCAAATTCAATAAAAATCGACAAAAATACAGTTTCTAGCTAAAATTTGATGGTTTCGTTGCACTTTCCGAGCCCGTAGGGTATCTGATTGGCTTAAAAGTACAAGAAAACACTTCAAAAGTGACGTTCCTGAAGAATTTTAACAGTTTTCTTGTATCTACGAACGCCAGAATGCATAAAATTGACCTAAACGTCTCCTTTTCCTATTCTGAGTCGATTCTGCATGCTTTAAGTGTGTTTGGTGGCTCAGAACCATCAAAAAACGTTGAAATATAGTTCAAATTCAATAAAAATCGACAAAAATACAGTTTTTAGCTAAAATTTGATGGTTTCGTTGCACTTTCCGAGCCCGTAGGGTATCTGATTGGCTTAAAAGTACAAGAAAACACTTCAAAAGTGACGTTTCTGAAGAATTTTAACAGTTTTCTTGTATCTACGAACGCCAGAATGCATAAAATTGACCTAAACGTCTCCTTTTCCTATTCTGAGTCGATTCTGCATGCTTTAAGTGTGTTTGGTGGCTCAGAACCATCAAAAAACGTTGAAATATAGTTCAAATTCAATAAAAATCGACAAAAATACAGTTTCTAGCTAAAATTTGATGGTTTCGTTGCACTTTCCGAGCCCGTAGGGTATCTGATTGGCTTAAAAGTACAAGAAAACACTTCAAAAGTGACGTTTCTGAAGAATTTTAACAGTTTTCTTGTATCTACGAACGCCAGAATGCATAAAATTGACCTAAACGTCTCCTTTTCCTATTCTGAGTCGATTCTGCATAGTTTAAGTGTGTTTGGTGGCTGAGAACCATCAAAAAACGTTGAAATATAGTTCAAATTCAATAAAAATCGACAAAAATACAGTTTCTAGCTAAAATTTGATGGTTTCGTTGCACTTTCCGAGCCCGTAGGGTATCTGATTGGCTTAAAAGTACAAGAAAACACTTCAAAAGTGACGTTTCTGAACAATTTTAACAGTTTTCTTGTATCTACGAACGCCAGAATGCATAAAATTGACCTAAACGTCTCCTTTTCCTATTCTGAGTCATTTCTGCATGCTTTAAGTGTGTTTGGTGGCTCAGAACCATCAAAAAACGTTGAAATATAGTTCAAATTCAATAAAAATCGACAAAAATACAGTTTCTAGCTAAAATTTGATGGTTTCGTTGCACTTTCCGAGCCCGTTGGGTATCTGATTGGCTTAAAAGTACAAGAAAACACTTCAAAAGTGACGTTTCTGAAGAATTTTAACAGTTTTCTTGTATCTACGAACGCCAGAATGCATAAAATTGACCTAAACGTCTCCTTTTCCTATTCTGAGTCGATTCTGCATGCTTTAAGTGTGTTTGGTGGCTCAGAACCATCAAAAAACGTTGAAATATAGTTCAAATTCAATAAAAATCGACAAAAATACAGTTTCTAGCTAAAATTTGATGGTTTCGTTGCACTTTCCGAGCCCGTAGGGTATCTGATTGGCTTAAAAGTACAAGAAAACACTTCAAAAGTGACGTTTCTGAAGAATTTTAACAGTTTTCTTGTATCTACGAACGCCAGAATGCATAAAATTGACCTAAACGTCTCCTTTTCCTATTCTGAGTCGATTCTGCATGCTTTAAGTGTGTTTGGTGGCTCAGAACCATCAAAAAACGTTGAAATATAGTTCAAATTCAATAAAAATCGACAAAAATACAGTTTCTAGCTAAAATTTGATGGTTTCGTTGCACTTTCCGAGCCCGTAGGGTATCTGATTGGCTTAAAAGTACAAGAAAACACTTCAAAAGTGACGTTTCTGAACAATTTTAACAGTTTTCTTGTATCTACGAACGCCAGAATGCATAAAATTGACCTAAACGTCTCCTTTTCCTATTCTGAGTCATTTCTGCATGCTTTAAGTGTGTTTGGTGGCTCAGAACCATCAAAAAACGTTGAAATATAGTTCAAATTCAATAAAAATCGACAAAAATACAGTTTCTAGCTAAAATTTGATGGTTTCGTTGCACTTTCCGAGCCCGTTGGGTATCTGATTGGCTTAAAAGTACAAGAAAACACTTCAAAAGTGACGTTTCTGAAGAATTTTAACAGTTTTCTTGTATCTACGAACGCCAGAATGCATAAAATTGACCTAAACGTCTTTTTAAACTTTTAAGCCAATCAGATACCCTACGGGCTCGGAAAGTGCAACGAAACCATCAAATTTTAGCTAGAAACAGTATTTTTGTCGATTTTTATTGAATTTGAACTATATTTCAACGTTTTTTGATGGTTCTGAGCCACCAAACACACTTAAAGCATGCAGAATCGACTCAGAATAGGAAAAGGAGACGTTTAGGTCAATTTTATGCATTCTGGCGTTCGTAGATACAAGAAAACTGTTAAAATTCTTCAGAAACGTCACTTTTGAAGTGTTTTCTTGTACTTTTAAGCCAATCAGATACCCAACGGGCTCGGAAAGTGCAACGAAACCATCAAATTTTAGCTAGAAACTGTATTTTTGTCGATTTTTATTGAATTTGAACTATATTTCAACGTTTTTTGATGGTTCTGAGCCACCAAACACACTTAAAGCATGCAGAAATGACTCAGAATAGGAAAAGGAGACGTTTAGGTCAATTTTATGCATTCTGGCGTTCGTAGATACAAGAAAACTGTTAAAATTGTTCAGAAACGTCACTTTTGAAGTGTTTTCTTGTACTTTTAAGCCAATCAGATACCCTACGGGCTCGGAAAGTGCAACGAAACCATCAAATTTTAGCTAGAAACTGTATTTTTGTCGATTTTTATTGAATTTGAACTATATTTCAACGTTTTTTGATGGTTCTGAGCCACCAAACACACTTAAAGCATGCAGAATCGACTCAGAATAGGAAAAGGAGACGTTTAGGTCAATTTTATGCATTCTGGCGTTCGTAGATACAAGAAAACTGTTAAAATTCTTCAGAAACGTCACTTTTGAAGTGTTTTCTTGTACTTTTAAGCCAATCAGATACCCTACGGGCTCGGAAAGTGCAACGAAACCATCAAATTTTAGCTAGAAACTGTATTTTTGTCGATTTTTATTGAATTTGAACTATATTTCAACGTTTTTTGATGGTTCTGAGCCACCAAACACACTTAAAGCATGCAGAATCGACTCAGAATAGGAAAAGGAGACGTTTAGGTCAATTTTATGCATTCTGGCGTTCGTAGATACAAGAAAACTGTTAAAATTCTTCAGAAACGTCACTTTTGAAGTGTTTTCTTGTACTTTTAAGCCAATCAGATACCCAACGGGCTCGGAAAGTGCAACGAAACCATCAAATTTTAGCTAGAAACTGTATTTTTGTCGATTTTTATTGAATTTGAACTATATTTCAACGTTTTTTGATGGTTCTGAGCCACCAAACACACTTAAAGCATGCAGAAATGACTCAGAATAGGAAAAGGAGACGTTTAGGTCAATTTTATGCATTCTGGCGTTCGTAGATACAAGAAAACTGTTAAAATTGTTCAGAAACGTCACTTTTGAAGTGTTTTCTTGTACTTTTAAGCCAATCAGATACCCTACGGGCTCGGAAAGTGCAACGAAACCATCAAATTTTAGCTAGAAACTGTATTTTTGTCGATTTTTATTGAATTTGAACTATATTTCAACGTTTTTTGATGGTTCTCAGCCACCAAACACACTTAAACTATGCAGAATCGACTCAGAATAGGAAAAGGAGACGTTTAGGTCAATTTTATGCATTCTGGCGTTCGTAGATACAAGAAAACTGTTAAAATTCTTCAGAAACGTCACTTTTGAAGTGTTTTCTTGTACTTTTAAGCCAATCAGATACCCTACGGGCTCGGAAAGTGCAACGAAACCATCAAATTTTAGCTAGAAACTGTATTTTTGTCGATTTTTATTGAATTTGAACTATATTTCAACGTTTTTTGATGGTTCTGAGCCACCAAACACACTTAAAGCATGCAGAATCGACTCAGAATAGGAAAAGGAGACGTTTAGGTCAATTTTATGCATTCTGGCGTTCGTAGATACAAGAAAACTGTTAAAATTCTTCAGAAACGTCACTTTTGAAGTGTTTTCTTGTACTTTTAAGCCAATCAGATACCCTACGGGCTCGGAAAGTGCAACGAAACCATCAAATTTTAGCTAAAAACTGTATTTTTGTCGATTTTTATTGAATTTGAACTATATTTCAACGTTTTTTGATGGTTCTGAGCCACCAAACACACTTAAAGCATGCAGAATCGACTCAGAATAGGAAAAGGAGACGTTTAGGTCAATTTTATGCATTCTGGCGTTCGTAGATACAAGAAAACTGTTAAAATTCTTCAGGAACGTCACTTTTGAAGTGTTTTCTTGTACTTTTAAGCCAATCAGATACCCTACGGGCTCGGAAAGTGCAACGAAACCATCAAATTTTAGCTAGAAACTGTATTTTTGTCGATTTTTATTGAATTTGAACTATATTTCAACGTTTTTTGATGGTTCTGAGCCACTAAACACACTTAAAGCATGCAGAATCGACTCAGAATAGGAAAAGGAGACGTTTAGGTCAATTTTATGCATTCTGGCGTTCGTAGATACAAGAAAACTGTTAAAATTCTTCAGAAACGTCACTTTTGAAGTGTTTTCTTGTACTTTTAAGCCAATCAGATACCCTACGGGCTCGGAAAGTGCAACGAAACCATCAAATTTTAGCTAGAAACAGTATTTTTGTCGATTTTTATTGAATTTGAACTATATTTCAACGTTTTTTGATGGTTCTGAGCCACCAAACACACTTAAAGCATGCAGAATCGACTCAGAATAGGAAAAGGAGACGTTTAGGTCAATTTTATGCATTCTGGCGTTCGTAGATACAAGAAAACTGTTAAAATTCTTCAGAAACGTCACTTTTGAAGTGTTTTCTTGTACTTTTAAGCCAATCAGATACCCTACGGGCTCGGAAAGTGCAACGAAACCATCAAATTTTAGCTAGAAACAGTATTTTTGTCGATTTTTATTGAATTTGAACTATATTTCAACGTTTTTTGATGGTTCTGAGCCACCAAACACACTTAAAGCATGCAGAATCGACTCAGAATAGGAAAAGGAGATGTTTAGGTCAATTTTATGCATTCTGGCGTTCGTAGATACAAGAAAACTGTTAAAATTCTTCAGAAACGTCACTTTTGAAGTGTTTTCTTGTACTTTTAAGCCAATCAGATACCCTACGGGCTCGGAAAGTGCAACGAAACCATCAAATTTTAGCTAGAAACTGTATTTTTGTCGATTTTTATTGAATTTGAACTATATTTCAACGTTTTTTGATGGTTCTGAGCCACCAAACACACTTAAAGCATGCAGAATCGACTCAGAATAGGAAAAGGAGACGTTTAGGTCAATTTTATGCATTCTGGCGTTCGTAGATACAAGAAAACTGTTAAAATTCTTCAGAAACGTCACTTTTGAAGTGTTTTCTTGTACTTTTAAGCCAATCAGATACCCTACGGGCTCGGAAAGTGCAACGAAACCATCAAATTTTAGCTAGAAACTGTATTTTTGTCGATTTTTATTGAATTTGAACTATATTTCAAAGTTTTTTGATGGTTCTGAGCCACCAAACACACTTAAAGCATGCAGAATCGACTCAGAATAGGAAAAGGAGACGTTTAGGTCAATTTTATGCATTCTGTCGTTCGTAGATACAAGAAAACTGTTAAAATTCTTCAGAAACGTCACTTTTGAAGTGTTTTCTTGTACTTTTAAGCCAATCAGATACCCAACGGGCTCGGAAAGTGCAACGAAACCATCAAATTTTAGCTAGAAACTGTATTTTTGTCGATTTTTATTGAATTTGAACTATATTTCAACGTTTTTTGATGGTTCTGAGCCACCAAACACACTTAAAGCATGCAGAATCGACTCAGAATAGGAAAAGGAGACGTTTAGGTCAATTTTATGCATTCTGCCGTTCGTAGATACAAGAAAACTGTTAAAATTCTTCAGAAACGTCACTTTTGAAGTGTTTTCTTGTACTTTTAAGCCAATCAGATACCCTACGGGCTCGGAAAGTGCAACGAAACCATCAAATTTTAGCTAGAAACTGTATTTTTGTCGATTTTTATTGAATTTGAACTATATTTCAACGTTTTTTGATGGTTCTGAGCCACCAAACACACTTAAAGCATGCAGAATCGACTCAGAATAGGAAAAGGAGACGTTTAGGTCAATTTTATGCATTCTGGCGTTCGTAGATACAAGAAAACTGTTAAAATTCTTCAGAAACGTCACTTTTGAAGTGTTTTCTTGTACTTTTAAGCCAATCAGATACCCTACGGGCTCGGAAAGTGCAACGAAACCATCAAATTTTAGCTAGAAACTGTATTTTTGTCGATTTTTATTGAATTTGAACTATATTTCAAAGTTTTTTGATGGTTCTGAGCCACCAAACACACTTAAAGCATGCAGAATCGACTCAGAATAGGAAAAGGAGACGTTTAGGTCAATTTTATGCATTCTGGCGTTCGTAGATACAAGAAAACTGTTAAAATTCTTCAGAAACGTCACTTTTGAAGTGTTTTCTTGTACTTTTAAGCCAATCAGATACCCTACGGGCTCGGAAAGTGCAACGAAACCATCAAATTTTAGCTAGAAACTGTATTTTTGTCGATTTTTATTGAATTTGAACTATATTTCAACGTTTTTTGATGGTTCTGAGCCACCAAACACACTTAAAGCATGCAGAATCGACTCAGAATAGGAAAAGGAGACGTTTAGGTCAATTTTATGCATTCTGCCGTTCGTAGATACAAGAAAACTGTTAAAATTCTTCAGAAACGTCACTTTTGAAGTGTTTTCTTGTACTTTTAAGCCAATCAGATACCCTACGGGCTCGGAAAGTCCAACGAAACCATCAAATTTTAGCTAGAAACTGTATTTTTGTCGATTTTTATTGAATTTGAACTATATTTCAACGTTTTTTGATGGTTCTGAGCCACCAAACACACTTAAAGCATGCAGAATCGACTCAGAATAGGAAAAGGAGACGTTTAGGTCAATTTTATGCATTCTGGCGTTCGTAGATACAAGAAAACTGTTAAAATT